>NC_090902.1:1095996-1207099 GCF_040956055.1 Brachionichthys hirsutus
TCAAAGTCGCTCAACGGCCGCGGCGAGCGTTTAACGGGCGGGTTAATATTTTACTAGCTGCTCCATGTTCCCCAACCGGCCCTGAACGCCGGCTCAAACGGCACGTTTGTGACCTCACGCCGCCCCGGCACGCCCCCCCACCAGCGTCCTGGTGAGTCTGCAGCCAATCAGAGGGCGAACCTGAAGACGCCTTCCATCCCACACATTACGTGCTTTAAAGCCACAGACGAGCCTCTGATCAGTGATTTAATGTTTACATCACGATAAATGTGAATATTTCCACGCTCCTGGTGAACATCTGGGCGTGGCTTCAGTGCGTGACGCGTCATCGCGTCTAAAAATACCGCTGAATGGGAACAAAATCTCAAATACAGGAAACCACAAGTGCGCATGCGCACACAGTGAGCGAGAGACGGTGGGTAGAGAGAGAGGGGGGCGGGGGAAGTCACGTGTTAGGAAGGCGGTGGAGGACCGCTGTCGCCTGGCTACGTCACGGGTAACGCCTCCAGCCCCGCCCCCCTCCACTACAAGTCACATGACTGCAGCAGCCTCGTTCTGGAACTCCAGTCACGAGGAGAGAGTAGAATTACCGTCGAGAGGTCGAGCGACATAGAGCCACACTGAGAGAGAGAGAGAGAGAGAGAGCGCGCGGCTCTAATCACCCAGAGTAAATATTAACCCGTTAAAGCTGCGTTTGAAGGAGAGATACCTGGTCACGCCACGCCACGCACGCGGAGACAAGTCCACGCACGGATCAAACGTTCACGCTCCTGCGTCACATTCCGTCACAACGCGCGGAACACGTCGTGGAAAAACACGCGGGATTATTTTACCACGAGGATTAAATGAAAGCTACACGGGGGGGGGGGAACGCGCACTGCAAACACGCTTCTTTGTTGAAGAACGCTTTGATGACTTCCTGTGCGTGTGTGCGTGCGCGTGTCATGTCACGCTGCACGTTATAAATAGCCCTCAGGCTCCCACTTCACGCTGAATTAACCTGCTTAAATGATCAGGCAGTGACAGACCCCCCCCCACGCGCACGCGCACGCACACACGCACACAGACCCATCTATCAGGCACGCGACGCATCAACATGACCATGCAATCCGAGCAACATGACGTCACGCCGTGATGCGGTAACCACCGGCTTCTGTATTCCACTGACATAACGCGTGCACGCTGAATATCCGTGCGTGCACCGGAACCGCCGCGTCAGAATTTCGTGTCAGTTCTCAAATCTGCGCATTTATGATAGAGTCCAAATATAGAAGGTGCAGATTATTCTATGACGTCATGGATTTCACCCCACTGATGACGTGTTAGTCTTTAAACGTCGCATTTCCCCCCTGAAATTCCAACTTCCATAATTGGTTAAAACCCACGCGCTTCCGCCCCCCCCCCCGCGGCAGATTATTCTGGGATTAACGGGAGCTCCTGCCATTAAAGTTCACGTTGCGATTCACCGATAATGCCGAGTGTATCTATCCCATAATCAAGTATCGATCATTCATCGGAAAAGCGTGTTTTCCTTGGATGCGGAGATCAAAGGAAAACCCGACCTCCTCGGACGCTGACGAATCGACGCCTGATCCGAATTCAGAGCGAATCGACCCCCCCCCCCCCCCCCTCCCCGGAGCGACCGTGTGAACCGGGCGGCCGTTTTGTAACCGCTGCCCAACAGTCACGCAAACGGTTACGCGTCAACTTCTATCCGATCATCTCGATCAATCGATCTCCGGGAAGTAATTACCGGGCGCTGATCAACTCGGAGGCGCGCAGTGCAGCCTGCAGAACCGGCGCAGAGATCCCCGGTTCCGGTTAAGCTCGGTGCGCCGCGCAGCCTGCAGAACCGGCGCAGAGATCCCCGGTTAAGCTCGGTGCGCCGTGACAAGCATCTTAAAACGACGCGGATGAATAACACGACACGGCGTTCAAGCATCCCCGTGCGCGTCCACGCACACTTTATGAAATAGAAGCAGATGTCGGACAGCGGCGCACGCGTGCGGGTTTTCCTCTGGACAAGTGTTTAACGGCAGCCCGTCCGGTAACCGGTGGATGAATACGGTTGGGATCCTCGGGCTGCGTCCACGCGTTCCGAGGCGCACCACGTGTCCACGTGCACGTCTCCAGGGTCGAAAATTAAAACTTCCCTCAAGGTTGCGTCAAAAGTTTCCAAAGCGCGTCTCTGCGTGCCAGACAGTCCGGGGCAGCTGCGCGCTCCCCGCCGCGCACGCGTCACCGATCACGGCTAATTACATTTCCTCCAGAAACACGTGAAAGCCAGACGTCAGGAATTGACACACACGCACACACACACGCGCGCACACGCGGAGCGAGACGCCGGGTCGCGCGGTGCGAGATGCTGCTCACAAGCCGGGAGAAACCTCGCATCAACCGGGCACAGCGTGCGCCCCGGCCGGCGACGCGCCCAGACGCGCCCCGGCGTGGAACGCCCACGGTTCCGTGGATCCGGAGAGGCCCGGTTCGGTTCTTACCTGGCTGCCGGAGTTCTCCGTCAGGTAGTTGAAGACGAAGGACGAGAGCTCCTCATCCAATAGTGACGCGCAGTCCGCCATCTTCGAGTGAATGAGGAGCCGCGGAGTCAGAGAGCGGAGTATAGGAGGAGGAGGAGCAGTGGAGGACGGCGGCCTGTAGGGGGCGCGCCTGTTTGCGCGCGCACACACACACACACACGCAAACCAAGACCTTATACTGTACCGACACGCGGTGATCTGGGGACCTTCGGGGGTCAGTGTAGGGGCCCCAGGGGGAGAGAGAGAGAGAGAGAGAGAGCACACCTGAGGCAGGCTCCTCCCCCCTCTTCCCTGCAACTCTGCACAGGTTGTCAAAGACGTCGTCGTGTGTTTTTCTTTGTCTTTGTATTTTTTTTTAGAGCCGACCTCCTGGATTTTTCCCACCTGTCCATAATTAACGTTAATTATGGACAGGTGGGAAAAATCCACCGTTAAAGACTGCGGTCGCTCGGGGACACGCCTTGGATGCTGAGAAAGTCCCGTTCGGTTATTCTGCCTTTTGTCTTTAGTAGCTAGCGCAGACGGAGTTAGCACGTTAGCAGAAAGTCTTTCAGTTAGCGCACATAGCGCTATTAGCATGAAAAAAAATCTGTTCCGTTTTGTGAAAACGCAGATGAATCTGAACAAAGATTGATTTGAAAAAAGTAATTCATTCCGTCTGTTTCTGCAACGACACAGAAAAAACCCAACAATGCTTCTTCCTTTTGTCCTTTTTTTATAACCAAAATTGTCAATAATAAAGCTCCGTGTTGCGTTTGAGTGATTTATAGTGTTTGTTTTGTCGTGGTGCATCGATGCGATATGAATTCATCCGACTACTCCCTTTGTGTCGCCGGAAGTCGTCCGGTTTGATGGGAATCGAGACGTTTGTCTGATCTACGGCGATAATAACAGTGATTAAATATGCCACACAATGAAAACAATGTGCAGCTAAACACACGTTGTCAAATCAACGCTTCTGACGGTCTGGGTTCCAACTGGCCGACGAAAACGCTGAGGGAGACGAGAAGACAAACGGCGTCGAGGGGGGAAGTGAGATCAGGTGCGAGGTAGCCTCACCCTAACCCTCTTATTTTGAAATTCCGCTAATGTTTAAACGCTACAGTTCAGATATTCCGGAGGAAGATTCTGAATCAAGGCGACGGCTGAGAAGAAGCGACGCGGCGTTGGAGGCTCGCTTCACCGGAGAGCTGCGGCAGGACGACACCTAAAACCAGTCCGGGAATCTCGGTCGTAAACTGAAATGCTAAATGTCTCCTCAGCATCCAGAGCGTCCGAGATAACGTTTCAACAACGCTCCATCCCGAGGGCCGAGGTCAGACTGTTAAAGCACGGTCGGAATGCGTCGGGTGGTCTCAGAGGCGGCCGCTTCGGCCGAGTGGACATTCCCGTAATACTCCAGGTTGCATCCTCGGCTTACCTCCTGCCTTTGATGTGTGCCGGTCGGGATGACCTCACGGAACCTCCCAGAGAAGTGGAGCACAAATCCACACCGAAGGTGAGCACCAAGACATTTGTTGTTGGACTGACCTATGAAGTGTCAGGGAGTGGAAATAAAAGACTTCCTGTTTCAGGAACTTCGGAGAGACCTCCGACAGAAACGGTGAGACTACTTCCTGTTTCCATTTACAGATGCGGCTTTAGAACGTTCCCTCTATGCCGATGATGCACACTTGTACAATGATCTTCAGATAAGCTCCTCCCCTCACCGGGTCTCTGTTGGCGGTGTCGACACATTAACCCGCCTGATCTCCTTGAAGAGCCGGACGCCCCAAACGGACTGCAGAACTCTGGGACAGGAAGTACTAAGAGCTTCTCCCATCACGGGCTTCCGGAATAGCGTCCTCAGACAGATGTCTTCCTCCTCCGGGACATTCAGCCGCTCCTCTTCTTCATGTTGTCTTTGTCCCGGTCGCCACGGCAGCGACCAGGTCTGGGGCCTCCTGTCCTTCCTCGTCGGTGAAACCTGTTTATAATTTATTTGCTGATTCAATTTTTTGTTTGCATTCTAGGATCTCTCTGATCCCCGTCTCCCTCCTGGTTTTCCTATTAAGTATTTTTTTTGGGGGGGTATCTCCTCTCTGAGCCTGGATGGCCTGAAGCCCCCCCCCCCCCCCATGGAAACAGTGATATTGGTATATAAATAAAACAACGGGTCCAGATGAGGGCAGGGACAATAAAGCAGATGTGTGATCCGGTGTATCCGGGTAGATTCAGGATCCACCGGGGAAAAAAACACACAAAGAAAATTACTATCACAAAATATGAAGGTGGTAAAAATTAAATATACGCACAGAAAGTAAAATACTTTTCCTGTGTGAGTCCGAAGGCACGGAGAGGCTGCGTCCGCCTCCTGCAGGACGCCGGCATGCGACACCTGCAGCAGCCGTCAGTCTGCAGGCGTCGCATGTGGCCTCTTGATGAGTTACGATTTAATTTACAACATGAGTTGGACCTAAATCGGGCTCCGCTGGTCCGAGTCGGCCTTACATCACAGCCCGAGACGCTTCTGAGAGTCCCGGCTGCCGCCCGATGCCGTAAATACCAGGTGTGTCCTTGCACCGCTGCCGTATTAATAAACCCTCATGTGACGCTCGTATTTATGTCGCAGCGTCTTCCATCTGTCCCTGTTCACACTCCCGCTGCAGGGATTTAAAACGTGGAAGGAGACATGGATTACTGAGGCTACTGGCGGCGCTCGCACCAACGACCCGGAAGCAAACGGCGGAGGAGGCGGCGCGGCCGCCGGCGTGTTCCCGCTGCCCTTCCCGGGACGCATCGTTACATTTTCATCTCATTGCCTAAACAGCTCAGCAGCTCCTTCGCTAGCGTCGACCCAATGCCGACGCCCACCTGCGTGCCGAGGGAAGAATGCTAAAAGCGGCTCCCGTCTGGATTCAGACGACGATCTCGCCGCTTTGCCCCGTAAATATTTAAAGCGTCGGGCCGCCACAGACCTGCAGGAGGGAGCGCCACCAGAGAGACGGGCCGTTTCCAGCGCTAATTGGATCGCACCGGCGCTGAGACGATGCGGAGCACGATAGCGTGCTAAGATGGCGGCCGTGCACCGGCGGAACGGAGGCCGATAAATCAATTACTGCAACAGTCGCATTGCTGAAGCGCGTTTTCCTCGCATGTTCCTGCGGCCGGCTGAAATCTGCAGCAGCTGAGCAGGCGGCAGGCTCGGTTTATTTGACCCGGATGCTCGGCGCGGATGAAATGTGTGCCGTTTTGATTGCATCGGCACCAAACCCGTCGGACCTGCGGTTCAGGACGAGCCGCAGGTCCGTTTAAAACGCAGAACCAAATCGGTTTTCGGTTAAACGTGAATCATGACATCTTGTTCCGTCAGGTGTGGCCGTAAATTCCGGTTTCCTTCGACGCCGGGCCGCGGCGTTAGACGCTGGGAACACTGCGCCGACCTCCAGAACGCGCGCCACCTATAACTCACCTGCTCCGGCTGAGGACTCGGGTTCTCCCGATTTAAGAGCTAAAAACGAAATGACCATCCTGAAGCGGCTTAAGTCCAACAGACCCGTTCTCTCCTCTGATTGGTGCAACCAGCGGCACACGCCGGCGCCGAGCGGTGGCGTGCTGCGAACCCGGGATGCGACGGAACGTTGCATTTCAAACCGAAGCAAATACAATAACCGATCAATCTCCTTTTTGTCCGGTACGAATTCCCTTTGTTTTGCATCCCCTGATCAATCGCTCTTTCCCTGCTCTCTCTCTCTCTCTCTCTCTCTCTGAAACTGCATCTGTCGGAGCCTGCAGTCCATCAGAGGAAGCTAGCTGTGCTAACGCTAACCGTTCAGCTTCATCTGATCAATGATGCTTTCACGCCGTCCTGGGACACTAAAAATAAAACGCTGCACAATAAAGCAGCTTCCTGTTCTTGTTGCATCAGCGGCGCTTCATTCGGGGGGGGGGGGGGGCACCACCAGCCAGCATCAGGCCGGTCAATCGGACAATAAGCAGCTGATCGATGAGGCTGTGATAAAAGGCTTCTATCGGCGGGCATTACACAACGTTACACAACGTTACACAACGTTACACAACGTTACACAACGTTACACAACGTTACACAACGTTACACACGACCCCGCAGACGCACAACATCCTCTATTGGTATAAAGGAAGTGGTTTGCAGTTATAAATCAGATCGGCGACCTTTTTCATAGACGCGTCACGTGCTCATTGATTGGGTGGTTTGTGTGTCGGGGGGGGGGGTTGACCAAACCCCGGCTGCATCGATGCAGGAAATCAATCAATAAACAGTGTTAAGTAGAGACCGGGTCGAACCGCGCCGAGTCAAACTCGTTTCGTTGTGGCGCCTGTGCTCTAGTTCCAGTTTGGAGTTCACGTCTCCGTTAGCGTAGCTTTGATAGCTCTTCCAGGGCATCTGTAGGGCGTGTCCCAAGTGGGATTCGATCCCTGCCTCCATTCGGACAGAGTCCCATCGCCGTGGCAGGATTAACCCGAAACCCGTCGCCTCGGGACTCCGAGCCATCCGCACTTTCTCCGCTGGCGTGACTTCGTTTCCCAGCATTGTTAGCTTATCCCTTATCAATACTCAATAAGGACCTATTGGATAAATAGCACCGGAAACGGTCATTTAAACGGGAGACACTTCCTGCATCGGGAGGATAGATCTTTCCTGCGTCGGTGACCTCTGCTTTGCTACAGGGGTCATCATTGATCGATCCCCTACGCATTGATATGCCGCGCCCTGTCTTTGCTTTCTATAAATCACGCTCGGGCAGAAACGCTCCACATTTAGGGAAGTGACTTACGGCCGGGTAAATGAACGACTGCGTCCGCTGTGAGGTTCTGACCCGAGCTGTGCTTTACGTAGCCGCTGAGCCCACGGCCGTTAATCAAAGCCTGTCTACGCTATCAACACGGCAGCCTCGCTATTGACGAGACACGCTGCCAATTGTGTTCCTTAAAAGTAATAATTAGGCCTGTCAGGCAGTTGAATCTCCCCTATATGTCGTCTCTAACGCTTTGAAAGAAAGACTTATTCTTGTAGGTAATTTGCACCTCCTCCTCCTCCTCCTCCCGTGAGCCTTTGGCTTCATAATCTATCGGTAGTGCAGGTATTAGTTAAAACATGTGCTGTATTTATGTCTCTGCCCTTTAAGTTTAAGGTTGATTAATGCACAAAACACGAGGAAAGCTGCTAGCACGTCGGTAGTTACGTGTTTACGTCCTTGTTGTTTCTGTTGACAGATGTATTTATACACTGTAATACATAGTAATACACTATAGTACACATAATAACACATTAACAGACTGCAATACACGATAATAGACTATAATACGCTCTAATAAACTGTAATAAAGTATAAATACACTACAAATGTCCTCGTAGTGCATTTACACACACACTTTCACCTGTGTTATCAGGCCCCTCTGATGACCTGCCTATGTCTCTCGCTCGCTCTCCCTCCCTCCCTCCCTCCCTCCATCTGCCACACTGACTCTGGGCTTAGCGTGTTTAAACCAGGCATCCGAGTTAGCGTGATCTCTGTTCCACTGCCACGCACACGCCAGATGGAATACGGCGGCCGGTACATCCACGCAGATTCAGTCGGCAGCAACGAGTCGAGATAAAGACGCAGCAAAGGAGGGACTAAAGAGGAATATCGTGTCCTCTTTCTCCCCTCATTGCTTCCGATTCTTTCCATCCTTCGCTTCTCTTGGTGGATTTCTTTGCCTTTTTTCTCTCCTCTGTTCTCCCGAGTCTTTTCTGTCTCTTCTATCTTTCTCCAGTTTCATCTCGGATTAAATGAACTTTTCATTTTCATCCTGAAACCCTTCATTCCGTATGAGCCAACAGAAGCAACATGCTAATTAGCTTCAATCAACCGCAGCAGCGATGAAGCAGCCAGTGCGACACGGAGACTCGAATCGTCTCTGAAGACCTGAGACTTCTGAGATTTGTTCGCTCAAACCCTGAACTCTGAGCTTCAGGTCAAAGGTAACGGAGGACAAAAATGTCTTCAGCTCGTTGTCTCTGCAGCCATGAGGCAGCGGGACTGAATATTTCATCTGGACCGGGAACACATCCTGCAGGAGCTGGAGGAATGTTTGGGATATCCTTCATGGATGGATGGATGATAGACGGACGGACGGACGGACGGATGGTTGATGTTGGACTGAGACTAAATAAATAATCCACCTGTCCACATTAGGTTTATTTCTGCTACTCTGGTTTAAATTCTTGTCGGGTCGGGACGAGTCCCAGACGGACCGGTCTCATTAGCCGGGACGAGTTTTCTAAAGCTCTGCGTCTATTCTGAGAATTTAAACGAGGACTATTCTCATCAACACGACCCGATTGGAGCTCCTGCTCCTCCTATCGGGTGGGAGTGAGGAGGCGCAGGGATCCCTGGAGAGACCAAACACAGCCGGAGCGGCGGTGCGGGACGGTTCAGGTTCTAATGGTTCAGTACATACATAGTCCTGATGGTTCTGGTGTGTTAGCATCTGGACCCTCGACCCGTCTCTCAGAACTGAAGAAGCCTCTTGGATGAGACGTGGAACGTCTTCAATCAAACTTGAACTAGTCCAGTTGATTCTTCGTTTTCTTTCTCTTCCTGATTTACCTCCACCTGGACGACTCAGAACCGTCACTGATTGGACGACTCAGAACCTACACGGACCTCACTGATTGGACGACTCAGAACCTACACGGATGTCACTGATTGGGTTAATCGATTGATTGACACACACACATGCATACAGTTGTATGTTCAATTATGCTCATTGATGAAGTAGCAATGCTAGCTCTGGTGAACTGGGCCTGTGCAATGCATTGTGGGAGTAACCGGCTGCAGGAAATGCAGAACGATCTTAATAATAAATAATCCTTAAATCAAGTCGCTGCGCTCGTCTGAAGTCGTAGGAATTTCCTCCGCTGAGAGCCGGGCGTCTTCTGAGGTCACACCTATACCTGTCTGCCAGGAACGGCTTAGACCGGCCCGCCTTCAACTCACCTGGAGACCAGACAGGAAGTGATTTTAGAGGCAAAGCTCACTCAGGGGTCGTAGAATCTATTAAAACTACTTGATCCGTTTCTACTCTGCTCTTTGTTGATACGCCTATAATATTTATTGACCTTATTTTATTCCACCAGGGATCAATAAAGGTTTATTTTTTATGACCATCACAGAACATAAAGTTTAATCATCTACCCAACCGCCAGCATCTAAACAGAAAGTGAACGCATCATGGCAAGGTCATACTGAGATGAGTTCGAACCCCCACCAGGTAGGAGCCTCAAACGCCACAGGTGACTCCTCCCCCTGGAGAAAGCCTCCATGGAGGAGATGCCCTGGAAACGGAGGCCCGGTCCTCTCTGCTGTGAAGTTACCCCGAAGGTCCCCCCCGAGGGTGTGCTGGAAGCCCGGTTGGTTCTGGATTCAGTCCCACAGTCCACGGCTCTGGCGTGTTCGAATGAGGCGGCGTTGCAACGTGAGCCTGGCGATGATCTGCACTTTGGGAGTGGGACTCGAACACAGCAGCAGCATCCACAGGGCTTCCATCCTCTGATCAGAATCTATCGATTAAAGGTGTGGCTGTAACCAAGGGTTACCAGCCGGCGACCCTCGGGACCGATAGCGCCGGTCTGGAATCCAGTAAAGACACAAAAGGCCTCACAAATGTTAAAGTTAGTCTTCGTCATCGTATCCTCCGATTACGTTATCAGGAGCTCCAGAGCACCTTCGGGAATGAAAGCTCGGTCCTGATAAGATATCAGCCTCTCCTTTCACTGCAAGGTGAACCACGCACACGCACACATGCACGCACACACACATACGCACACACACACACAGGTGCACCCCCCCATGTGACTCAAGTACAAGTATCAGTGTGAAGGTCAGCTGGTGAGTGGCCAGCATTCCAGTGGTGTCACACTATGTCAGATGTGTGTGTGTGTGTGCGTGTGCGTGTGTGCGTGCGTGTGTGTGTGTGTGTGTGTGTGTGCGTGTGTGCGTGCGTGTGTGTGTGTGTGTGTGTGTCAGGCCTGTTTGACTGGGCAACATTTGCATTTTAACGCAGCAGGAGTTGACTGTGACTTTGAAGGGGACACTCGTTCTTAGGTTACACCTGAAAGTGTGTGTGTGTGTGTGTGTGTGTGTGTGTGTGTGTGTGTGTGTGTGTGTGCGTGTGTGTGTGTGTGTGTTTGTGTTGGTCCTGTGGCCTGTTGTAGCTTCCATTAGCACAGCTATCGATCAGTGGTCTGTATCACATGTGTGTGTGTGTGTGCGTGTGTGTGTGTGTGTGATTCTGCTGCTCCTCTGGAATGTCTCATTCTGGATCGATGATACTGCACAGAGGACAGAGGGGGGGGGGGGGGGGGGGGGGAGGAGGAGGGAGAGCCCTGCTGTCGCCGTGATCACAGGAGAGCTCAGATTAGTTTAGCATGCGCTGCGGCTAACAGAGCTAGCATGAAAACCATTGAACGAAAACCCCTCCTCTGTGCGTCCCTGTGATGTCATCGTGTGCAGGTGAGATGCGTTGGATTTCTACACCTTTTGCATCTTTTTAAAACCACGAACTCTCATAAATGTACCACCTGCACCGTTTTAAACTTTTAACCCTTCATCGTTGGATGAACATGAGAAGATGTGTTTTTTTGTGTGAAAACTCTCATTCCTCATTCAAGCATCACTTTTTTGAGCAAATAAATCATTAAAACGGGACAAAAAATAAAAGCGCCGGGAGAGCAGACGCTGACTGATGGTCTTTGAACGCAACGTGTTGTGTTGCGTTTGTGTTTTTTCGGTGTGTTTGTCCGACGCAGCTCTGTTGTAACAGCTGACGCAGGAATTCACAACAATCATCACACACACACACACACACACACACACACACACACACACACACATGTAACGGTCACACACACAACATGTTTGACACACACTCTGCGCAGCCTCCACCTCTCATGTTTTCATAACGCAGTGTAAAGGTTAAATCTACCTCTGTTTGTTTAATGTGCACACACACACACACACACATGCGCGCTCCGTTAACCCCAGCAGGTGTAGGGGGGGGGGGGGGGTAAAAACGAAGGGCCGCCCCACTCAAACACACAGAGTCATCAGATTTGACCCCGCTGGGAGGAGAGGCCGTTAGGCACGCTGGTGACGCGTGTTTATGGTTTAAACATCACCGCGTGTGTGCGTGTGTGTGTGTGTGTGTGTGTGTGTAGGTATGTCCTGCATAAGTGTGCGCAGCCATTGTGTATGCGTTGTGTGAGCAAATTTCACCATCAGTAGTTGTTTGTGTGATACCAAATGAGAATTGTGTGTGTGTGTGTGTGTGTGTGTGTGTGAAGGTCATGTGTGTGTGTGTGTGTGTTCGCGCTCATGTGATACACTCTGCAAATAGCAAAAGGCCACAGATAGACACCAGCGGCTGCTCCCCGTGGTATGATAGAAACACGACACACAACGACATACACAACGACACACAACAACGACACACAACGACACACAACAACACACGACGACACACAACGACGACACACAACGACACACAACACACAACGACACACAACGACACACACAACGACACACAACGACACACAACAACACACAACGACACGCCTGCAGACAGCGACGGATGACATCATCGGTGGACGACCAGTGTCTCGTGTCCTCTGTCCCGAAAGCCAGACCTGATTTCTAATGCACAATGCTAATGCTAATGCTAATGCTAACCCCGCCCTGCACTGGAAACAGACTTCCTGTGAGCCGTAAGCGGCGCCGAGGGACGCGTGACCTTCTCAGCGTGAAAAAACAAGCATGTTTACACGCCGATCAACGTTCCAGATCAGAGCCCGGGGCCTCTCTGAGGTGCACGGTGGCTCCGCCTCCTCCTCCGCCTCTCTCTGCAGCACCTCTTCCGTCTCTCTCTCTCTCAGCTGCATTTAGATGCAGCTCATCCGTTGCTCCCATCTCCTCTCCCGTGGAGCAGTGACTCACGCCATGAAAGGAGGACTCCAGTTTACCTCCCAGATGACTAATACACGCATAGAAGCCCGTCCTCCTCCTCTCCATCTTTTACCTGTCCTCTCCTCCTACGCCCGACTCAGGCAGCGACAGCCTGGGATTGAACAGAAACAGGAAACTCATTTGTTCCAGCATTGAGAGGAACCGTGGAAGATTTCCCAACCACGTCTCCACTTCCTGTCGCATGAGAAGGGAAAAGTCAGGATCTAACGATGGATGGGATCCTGGAGGACGTGGGGCGCTGGAAACCCACATTTACCGAGACCTTCCTCCAGAACGGCCCCGATACAAGATGCTCTGCCATGTTCCGCTCGCACCCTCCTCCACCTGAGAACCCAGCACCTGGACACTTGTGTTGTCACGACAACACAACGTTGTAAAACACACTTCTGCATCCCCCCGTTGTGCCATCTTTCACTGGCCTCCCCGTGCACATCCCCGTGCACATCCCCGCCTCCTCGGTTTCTATCTGCAGAGAGAAAAATATGCAGGCATGAACTTCAGCTGCACCTCCTCACTGAAACACACGTACCCGCACACACACACACAGTTATTCTCAATGCACAAATCACACACTTCATTAATACACATGAAGTACTACATGTCACCCCCCCCCCCCTCTCTCTCTCACACACAAACACACACGGCTTCCGATAAGCGCCGTCCAATCTACTATGGAGAAGGCGCCATCATTTCATAGGCATCGATAACTCCACACGGACGCGGGCCGGTCACATGACACGCCCGTCAGCACCGTGAGGCCGGTCTGTGCAGTCAGCCTATCAGCAGCGGCGCCGGCGTGACGGGCAGCAGGGGTCACAGAGGTCAGCGCGTGTTTGCGAGCCCGAAGGAGGCGGCTTACTCATTACCAGCTGAACGCACACGCGACAGGACGGTCCGATATTTGTCACGCGTGATGGAAAGACGCTGCAGAGACTCGAGGAGACGCGGGGACGTCCTCTGCTGCCGGTGGAGGTCCCGGCCCGCCCGCGTCAGCGCCGAGTCCGCTTCATCTGAGGGCGGGCGGAGTTTAATCCTCGCGTGGGATCATGTGTGTGTGTGTGTGTGTGTGTGTGTGTGTGGCGCAGAAAGACAGAGCCGTGCGTGTCCAAATGAAGCAACGACGAGATGTCAAAGGCCTTGTGGATCCATGAAATTAGTTGTGGTGCGTGTGTGTGTGTGTGTGTGTGTGTGTGTGTGTGTGTGTGTGTGTGTGTGCGTGCGTGCGTGGGATTACAGCATCGTCTGGCTAAAAAGGACGGGAGGTGAATCATGTGACCACAGCAGGTTGTCTGGAGATAACAGATGGGCAGACACGATGCTGCTGCTGCTGCTGCAATGGGCGGCGGCGGCGGCGGCCGATGACCCTGCTGAGGCCGGGGGAGGTGACTATTTCACCGGTACGCTCTTGTTTTTCTCGTGCTACGATTTGCTGCATTGGTCCGGTGAATCTGCAGACGTCAGCTCAGATGTCACTCCGCCGGACCGTCAGTCACCGTAACCTTTGACCCCTAGCGTGTCAACCGTCATCGCCGTCACCGGGAAACACAGACAGACACACACTTTCACACCTTTGTCTCCTCTCCGGACCTTTTCAGCACCGGCGTTCCGTGTTCCGTGTACGTTCCTCCCGCCTCCGCCGCGGCCCCGGGAACGGCTGCAGGAAGTCATCATGCATCATCCCTGCCGTGCATCCCGCCCCCCCGCCCGCACACAAGGGAGCTGCAGGAAAAAAGATGCATGCGTCGAACACAGCGTAACCTCGTTTCATCTCACTGCCGTCGGCTGTTTGGAGTTCGGCCATAAATTAAGTTCCCGCCAGCGCAAACACCACCTAGCGCCGTTAGCTCGCCTTCAGCTGGACGCAGAGGAAACGGAGCTTTACCGCAGGTCTGAGATCTGCAGGATCTCGCACAAATTCACGAAGCCACTAAAGTCGATCGGGATATTAAAACGCTTCAAATGGCCCCTCCCCCCTTCTCCCCACGTCACTGGTCAACACTCACGATGTCATCAATTCTCTACACGTTCACTTTTTCGGAGAGGAAGCGACGACGAAGCTAAACATTCTGTCGGAACAATAAACTGACTTTGATCGTTACTGATTGATCGTGAGTTAATATTCAACTTGAAGCACTGATTAACTCCAAGTAGAAAGTAAATCCAGCGCTAACATTTACACACACACACACACACTATAGTAATAGTAGCATGTATCAATACACACACCGTGTATTGATACATGCATATTGATCCTGGATTCTCCACCCAGTCGATCCGTATTGATCATAATGGAATTAAGGCATCAGCACCTCCTCAAAGGAATGTGTGCGTTTATTGCCACGTTTGTATTCGTAGTAGTATAAAAGCCCCGCCCTCGTCGCTCTGTGACATCATCAGCTGTTTACAACCAAACAATGGGGTCAAACTGCAGAGCAGGGCTGGAAGTGGATCGATGCTACGTATGTGCAGCATTTAGGCAGCTTGGGAATTTAATGTTTCCTTTCCGTGCAACATTCCAGGTTTAAACTGACTGAATATATTCTGCAGGCTTTTCAGAAGAAGGCGTCGCTGCTTCATACATTTTTAAGGAAAAATGAGCTGCATTATCTATATTTTTAGATTCCTTCTGGATCTATAGATCCAGAGCTTTTGAAGAGACAACAAATCCGTTTGTCCTGGTAAAGGCAGCAGAAACAGCTGGTAATTAAAGGTGTTTCACGTGCAGGTGGAACATTTCTGCCGTTTGCAGGACCAGCAGAAGGAATTCAAAACAAAGCGTCAGGTGATCGATAAGGGTGAAACCCAAAACAGCAGCTGGACCGGAAGTAACTCGGAGGACGCTTGTGGATGGGAACACGACGGCGTGTTGGGAACGACGAGCGGTCAGACCATCGGACCGGACGTCAACCAGCCGTCCACATCGTAACTCCATCGATAAATGCTACGCCTGAAGTTAGAATTAGAATTTAGAACGAAAGAAAGAAAGAAAGAAAGAAGAATCTGCTGTTTTCTATGCTAAGCTACAGCTTTTAGCTCGTCTTGTAACAAACTGTCGGAGCGAACGCAGCCGGGCTGCGACCTGGTCGTTGACACGCAAGTCAATCTGAGATGCAAATTATGAGCGGAGACTGATCTGCATAAAGTAAATGTTTGCTCGTCTGCAGGAACGAACTCTTCGCTTCCAGAACACGGGACAAGTTCAAACAGGATTCTCCAGCTTCGCTCTACTGGATCTGCAGCTTTGCACTTCAGGCAGGAATTTTCCCCACCCCCCACCGACCCCCTAGTGGTTGCAGCCGGCAACAGCAGGAAGTGCATGCGGCGCTAATACAGCAACGCCGCTTTGCGTAAACGCGGACGGATGCATCGGCTCGCAGCTCTGCAGGCTGCTGCCCTTCTGAGGAAGCACACGGCTAAATGTCCAGCTACTGCAAAGACACACACACACACACACACACACGAGGGGCGACCTCCAGCATCCTCCTCCTCCCCTACTAAAGGCCTACCAAGCAAGGAAATGTTTGTCTTGTCTGGTATCTGCTGATTTTATAGGGAAAAACACCGGATTGGAAGCGCGGCATCCAAAATATTCCTGGTATGATGTTTATGCAGCAACAGTTTCCCGGCTGGATAACAAAACCGCCTGTTAGATACTAAGATGACAAGTTTGCACAGCTATAACTTGTGTATCGGTGATGCCTTCAGGTTCCCAGGGGAAATAAAGTCATGCAGAAACCTCCGGATAAACTCAGTCCAATGTCTCTTCCATCCTTCCTCCGGTGTTTCCCCGCTAAAGGCCACAAGCTAGCACGTAGCTTAGACTATTTCCAAGACAAGTGAGTTGGCACTAGCTAAAATGTACAACCTGTCAATGCTAGCTGTTAAACAAGGCATAGCCTGTTCATACTGCAACCGCAAGCATTCTGTTGTTAGCTCCAAGCTAACTGAGGGCTCACAGTAGCATGGCCCTAGCTTATTCTAAAGTGGGCTAACCCTGCCTTTAGCCTTAGGCTTTCCTCCCAGAAATTAAAACTAGAAGCTAACTCGGGCAGAAAGATATAACTAGCCAACTGTAGCAGCATTGTCATTAATCTGAACATCTAAATAAATCAGTTCTTTTTTTATCTGTAACACACACACATCAAAACATTTTTGAACGCATCTCACTGAAGTCTCTTTTGCCCATAGGCTAATTCTTCAGGCTAAGACATGCTAAAGCAGCGCTGTCACAACATGCCAGCGTAAACAGAAGCGTATGGCTTTCGTTATGACACAAAACTTTAATGAAGTGATGAGTGCGTCGTCGGGTGCCAGGTGAGTTCAGCGACGTGCTTACCCAATAACAGCACTTCCTGTTTGGGCTGTTTGACACACATGATTAGTGCGGTATAGCGTGGTGAGGCGCACATGCACGCTGCAGAGAGCGCTCGGCTTAAACTCTCAATCTGAGGTCAGAATGACGGAGGAAATAAAAGCCAAGCACTGATAGAAGAACCCAAACCCAGAGTGACGCGTGGTAAACTGTGGAGTGGGCGATGCGGAGCCGCTTCCCATGGACCCGGACTGGATCGCCGCGTCCCCCATCGGGCTCAGCACTGTTTGGGTTCTGCTTGAGATCCGTTATGCTGGCTGCTTACACTGCAAACAGCGGCGTTGTTTGGCGACAGCGTGTGAGTCTGCGTCGCTGTTGACATGTAAGCCGCGGTGTAACAGGATCCGTCTTCACCTGTGCAAACTGATTTAAAAACAGGCCATCAGACCCCCCCGAGCTCAGAAACTCATGTTTGAATGAAAGCCTTGTTTTTACATTATCTACCTGCTGGCTAAATGTATTCATTTGCTTGTTTTAGCATTATTTCAATAGTTTTGCAAACTGCTTGATGCACATAAAAAAAAAAAAACAATGAGTTTTCCCACTGATTGGATTAAGCTTAAATAATGAAATAAATAATGGTGGTGGTGGTGGTGGGGGGGGGGGATCCAGATGCAGATGCTCAAAGCTGAGTTCAGCAATTCAATTATTAGATGATAAAGAGAATTAAAAGGAGGTAACGGTACCAGAGATCAGAGGAATGACGTCATAAGAAGACTACAAACATGGCTGATCACGAACAGCTGAAACTGCTCCAGGCGATCACTGGGACAGGACACGGGGAGTAAACCGTGACTTGGACGTGAAACTAAACCTTCTTCGTGTAAATGAAATGAACCGGAGTTTGTCGAGCTGCAGCTCTTTGTCTGGGGAACCTGGGAATGTCTGCCGAGCGATGAATCCAGGTGGAAATGGAATACGCTGACGCGGCGCCTCGCTGGCATCCAGATAATGTTCTCCTACGGGGGGGGCAACGAGTTCAGCGTACGCCTGAAAGCGTAGATCCACTGTCGCCTAAACCAAACAAAGCTTTCCTGTCATCTTCTACTGAGCTCCCAAATCAATGAAATAGAACATCATAATAAAGGTCATGTGACCTTCGACCCTCAGACTGAGTTGGGGCCTTGTTCGATCTGCCTGATACTGAAGGGGGGGGGGGGGCTTGAACAAACGAGCTCCTGTTTCTCTCCACGTCTTTTGGTTTTCTCTACCTTCGGATTTGCCCGTCTGCGCCTCCCAGACGCAGCGCCGCCTTGATTGGCGCCCCGGGCGTTGCTACGGCGCCCTGAGCTCTTCACTGCTACGTACGCCGGCGCTGTCTCTTTGTTTTCTGTTCAAGGGCAACCGAACGACACAAACGGAGGCAGGAAGCGGCCCCCAGCGGACCTCGCGGTTCAGCCCGGCGAGCTCACAGGCGGGAAAGTGTCCTCCTGGACGCCAGCCTGCTGCTGTTTACTGATAACACGAGTTTCTGCGAGCGGTAAGAGCGCTCTGCCGACAGACGCCATCGCTGGGCCGGGATGGGCGTGGTTTGGTTGACGTGGCTCTCCTGGGCCTGAATGCGGAGCAGCTGGGGCGTCCTAAAGAGGGAGCTGCTGTGACTCTTTACTCCCTCTCTTGACCCCCCCTGGTCTCCTCAGCACCTCCTCCCAGAGTAGAAGCCTCGTGAAACCCTCCGACCTTTACGCATGACAACCTTCTCACGGCGGCAGCATTCTCCGTGAGTCAGGCCTCTTATGAGCTCGACCTTCAAGTGTCCGTCGACCTCGAGTCGCCAGCTGGCGCTCTGGCTGGTATGCTGGCTGCTCGCCTTCGGACCGGCCGGCATCAGTGCGTCCGTCGGTCCGTCCGTCGGTCGCTGTGGAGGCAGGTAGACCGACCGGTCGGATGGGACGGAACACGAATGTCTTTCTGGTCCCACTTTGGAAGGCCTTTAAATGCACTGGGTCTGCTGACACCGACCCAGTGTGAGTCCGTGTGTGTGTGTGTGTGTGTGTGTGTGTGTGTGTGTGTACACGCCGTATGCATGTATGAAAGGTGTTCAGCCTCCAGCGATCCTCGACCGAAGGCCGCTGCTCTTCTTCCCCCCCCCTCTTGCCCTCCATCTGCCCCCGCCTTTACGTTAACAGGGTCTTTATGAGTTCACTGATGGACGTGACCTCCTTTTCTCCTGCCTCCTTGTCATGTCCTCCTCTCCTCTCCTGATCCACTCCTTGCCCTCTCCCGTCCTTTAGTCCTGCGCTTTCTCCTTCTTTGGCCTCCGATCCATTCCCGTCATATTTCCATAGCTCCGCCGAATCCTCCATTCACCCGACTTCATCTTCCCGTTCCTTCCATTTTCTCCCTCAAAGACAGATAGCCACTTAGCCCCTTTTTATTTAAGCTTTTTAACAGCTCAGCTGGGCGGAGGTCAGAGGTGAAATGAGCAGAGCGAGGCCACGGTGGGAAACAAGGGATAGAAGATGGAGGAAAGGCGAGGGGAGGGACGGGCCGGGCCGGGCCGGGACGGTGTGTGTGTGTGTGTGTGTGTGTGTGTGTGTGCGTGGGGACACTGCGGATTTAACAGCATGAGGGCCTGTTAAATATAACCGCGTCGACCGGTTGTCACGCTTTCAGCCTTATTATTTCCTCACCTTCATTTCCGCCTGCATCCGTCTGCAGGAATGACACGCTGCCCTTTCATCCCGACGGCCTCCTGTCTCCTCCTCCGGCCTTCCTGCCCGGTATTCCGGGAGGCGGCAGCGTTCCCTTTAATTGGAGTTCTACCTGAGAGGGTAACTGTGGAGCAGAAAACGACACACTGCTAGCTAACAGTTCGCCACTAGGCTGCTAGCTCGGTTAGCTAGCAATTCTCAGTTTCCACATTATTTTGCTGATTTTTTTTATATTTGCTGAGTAAATTATCTCTTTGGGTTGGCTATTCCCATCTAAAGCTTGATGATCGCATGTTTTTATTTGATAAAAATATCTCCTCAATTTGATTAAATCTCTCAAGAGCCGGATGGATCGTTTGTTGGAGCGATTATTTCATCTGGAGAGGATTATCCAGAGCTTTGGAGTTGATCAATACCGAAAACGTCAACGTGGAGCGACCCGGTTCTTCGTTTCCAGAGCAGAGGGATTGATTCTGGGTGTAAACGCTGCAGTTTCCTGCGGCTTCTTCATCCCCTGCTGCATCCACCCTTCTTCAAGTCAATCAGCTGTTGGAGAATCAAGCCCGATTGGAGAAACAGAACAAATCCGATTTGGCGACACAGTAATTGACTAATGTGTTGAGAGCTGAGTGTAATTAAAAACGAATTTCCAACTAATGAGCTCGAGCTTCTGGCACCTCGGCGCCTCGTGACAGAGACGAAGACGAAAGCAGGCGCTCCAGGATCTCGTTTCTGTCCGGCACTTTGGTTCTGTTCAGAATGTCGCGTCGATCTTTTTAGAACCTGTCCATCGACAGTATGGTTAGTCACACCTGTACGTTTCCTGTCATTAGAAAGGTGACAAAGGTTTACGAAGGCCGGAACACTTAACAAGGCGAGGAATCGGGACAGAGGCGATGGAAAGCTAACAGGTGACTCAGAGACGTCAGTCACAAAGTAGGTGTTCTATCTAAAAAAAATAAAAAGCTGCACCAGAAGCAACATTTGCTTTCACCTGTGTCTCATTTACGCCTCTCCCCTGAGCCTCCTCTGCTTTCACCTGTGTCTCATTTACTCCTCTCCCCTGAGCCTCCTCTGGTTTGCTTTCACCTGTGTCTCATTTACGCCTCTCCCCTGAGCCTCCTCTGCTTTGCTTTCACCTGTGTCTCATTTACGCCTCTCCCCTGAGCCTCCTCTGCTTTGCTTTCACCTGTGTCTCATTTACTCCTGTGTCTATGATGTATAGTCTGTTTTATTGATGGCTTCCATCACTTTGTTTCCTCCCTGGGATCTCGTGTTCCTTCTGTAGTACCCCGTCCAAAGATTCCCTGCGTTCCGGCCTGGTGGGAATCCCGGGCTCCTCACATCTCCTCGTGATGGTTTGTTCGTTACACGAGGAATGAAAATCTAAATGCTCCAGATGGAACATGAGATCCGGTGATGATTTATTGACACGGATACACGAGGAGCTTTAATAACGTGCGCCTCCTGCCCAATCCAGCTTCTCCTCATCTCCTCGGGGGCAGTTTGACTTTGGCTGCTCCTAATTTCAGACATCAGCTGTCTCTTCACACACATTTAACACCTCCGCCCTCACAAGTGTGTCGAGATGTTGTGACAGTCGGCTGCAGTAGCCGTGTGTGTGTGTGTGTGTCGTCTCCTGGTTTCCTCCTCGACCGCAAATCATCCCGTTCGGCTTTAAGTAAGGCAGCCGCAGAACTACACACACGCACGCGCACACACACACACCATGCAGGGATGCAGCTGGCCTCCACTCACCTGGATGCATCCATTAGCAACAGGAACAGGCTCGGTTGACTTTTGTAGGTCGCACACGACTCCTGGACGACGCCAAAGACTCCACGCGCCGGTAGAATGACGCCTAGCAACAGCAACGCCGACACACAAACGCAGGAAGCACAACAAATACACAACAGGAGCCGAGAGGTCAGACGGCGGGGCCCGATGGTCTACCGGGAGTTCAAACATAAAACACACAATGAATGACCTTGAGATTGACCTGTGTGCGTTTGTGAACTATTCAAAAGGCGTATCTTCCCTCAGCTGTTTCAGGTTTATCTAAGACCATCGTCTCCGTACGGATTTTTAAAAATCGCTTCACAAATCCCGAGTTTACGCTATTTTTGTCGACGCGCAAACCGACACTTCAGGCTCACATCACAACGCAAAGACATGAAACGAAGCGTGCGTCTTGATGTCAGGATGGATGCAGTTCTTCTGCTCTCCTCTACGATCTCTGGGACTATTTTTAGCTCATCTTCAGCAGCAGGCGATCTATTAATAGCCTGCGATCTCTAGACTCACACACACACACACACACGCACACACACACACACACACACACACACACACGCACACGCACACGGATCAGATGCCTGGAGGTGTTTTTCTGCATCAAACTGCTGCGGAACAGAAAAAGCTTTGGCTGATGTCAGCATGACGAACACGCACACGCTTAAAATGGGCACGCACGTTAAGATGTGAGCACGAGAGAAACACACAATGACAAGCCCGAGACATTCCAGTGCGTGTGTGTGCGTGTGTGTGTGTGTGTGTGTGTGTGTCTTTGAACAGAATTAGCCATCCAGGCATCTGCACTCCTGCAGGCAAGCAGCCAGCAGGCCTTAATGTTTCTCCAATAAGTGCTGCTCTAAAAGCCCCCCCGAAACGGCCCTTCAGTTCACACTCCGGTGCCCCCCCCGAAGTCGGCTAACGCTCCCCTCGGAGACGCACTCATCAACAAGGCAACAACACGTCCTCAATGTAGGTAGGAGACAGGAAACATCCAATCAGGCGAGAGAGGTCAGCTGGGACTGCAAATACCGTCGAGGAGGAGGAGCTTTAGAAGACGGATCAGTTAGGGGCACGAGGAAAGGCTGTGTGGGTGGACGGAGGCCTTCTGAGTGACGTTCCACGTCTGCTCGCACGAGGACCAGCAGCCCATTCCCGCCGAACGCATTTCCATTCCGAAGGAAATGCTGACGATGTTTCAAGGGAGCGAAGAAAAGCCTGATTTCCCAACGCTCGGAGAAGTAGAAATACATTCCCAGAACAGACTTCCTGGGACGCTGATGCACAAACTCATGATGGTGAAGCATCCCGGCATGCATCCTGCTGCAACATGCTGCAGGATGCATGCCGGGGCAGCAGGTGGCGCTGCCACTGCAGCTTCCAACAGAGCAGACGAGACATCATTACGCTGCGGCAGATGACCCCACTCTGACCCCGGAAACACAAGTTGACCTTTTTTGTGGGATACTGGTTGTCATGGTAACGGCCCCTGAACTTCATCGGTAATTAATTTCGACGTCTCGCGCCTGATCTGATCTCGTCGCTGTGAAGCTCAAACTATTTTGGATCGCGTATCAAGAGAGAAGAGAATCGAGAACTCTGGGCGTGTTTTTATAAAGTTTTATTGAAGCCACACTTCACACACACACATGGAATCATGGTAGTGTGTGTGTGTGTGCGTGTGTGTCGAGTTCAACGCCCTAACTTACTTTTGGCAACATGATTCATCTCAGGTCACACGGTTCCGTGGAATTAAATAAATGAAGACAGGAAAATGTACGAGTCATGTGATCAAAGCAAGAATAACACGCTAAAAACACGGTTCACGTGTCGCTCGTAAAAAAAGAGTGTATAAGATCATGTTCTGGGGCTTCTAATACTGCCAACACACACACACACACACACCACCCTCAGAGCCGAACCTGGTCTCTTCCGCCCTCTAGTGGTCGACACCGTAAAACCAGTCTTTTGGCAAGCGAGCGTTAAAATATTCTTGATTTTATACTGTTTCCTACTTTGAAGGACACAGTTTCATTTTTCTAATCTTTGTCTTCACTGGGATTAAAAATGTCTATAATGAAAAGTAAAAAAAAAAAAAATGTCTTTCCATCTAATGAGTGACAGAATGCTGAAAGAGACGAGCAGGTAAAATGTCGTCTTTCCTGGAGGACATTTGGTATTTAGGCGATGCTGCCAACGCCTCCCTCGCCTCCCTCGCCTCCCCCGCCTCCCCCGCCTCCCCGGCCTCCCTCGCCTCCCTCGCCTCCCTCGCCTCCCTCGCCTCCTGCTGCTCCGGGAGGAGCATCCGAGCTCCAGCTGAGAGCAGCCGACGCCGTCGCCGTCCGAGCGATTTAAATGTCAAAATTCTTCTCGGGTGGCGAAAAAGAAATGAATTGTGGTGAAGTCCGGCCCACAGGTGCGTGCCAGCTGCGGCTGTTCAGCCGTATCCATAGCAACAGGCATCAACGGGTGTCCGTGAATACAGATGTGAACCTCTTTCATCCAGAGCCACGGGGGAAACGTAGCCTTTAGCATCACGTCGAGCTGACGGATGGAATTTAAATGAACTCGCACCGACAGGAAGCTCCTCCTCCTTCCTCCTCCGGCGCGCTCCCGTCCTGGAGACATTTTGTGAGACGATGGACGCCACGCACGCACACACACACACATACACACTCATTGCTCTATGTGCAGCTCTGCGTAGCGGTACGCTAAGCAGTAAGTAGGAGGAGCTTCATGAGAAAAGTACCCCGTCAGTCCTTGTTGAGCCCCGCCCTCCTGTCCAGGCTGCGGGGGGCCCCCCCTCGTCTTCTAGCAGTACGGCCGCTTTGGGTCGGCCGGCCCCGCCCCCAGAGGCCGCATGGTGAGGTAGTTGGAGGGAACGTAGCCTCGCCGGCCGCCGCCGCTCTCCACTAGGCTCCACTCGGGGTTCCCTCGTTTGTCGTGCGGCTCCAGGACGCGAACGGGCTCGCCGGCGCGGACGGTAACTTCGTGGTTTCCTCTCCCAACGAAGTCGTAGGCTGCGAAAACCTGGAAGACACGAAGTGGCGTCGGAATCGCCTCATTCATATGTAAAAGCGTGTAAATACGAAGAACCGGTCGATCGGTTACCTGGAAGCAGGGCCGACTCATGGCCGCCAGCGGGCGGCTTTCCGGCGTGTAGGAGTGTCTCCTGGCTCCCGTCACGCCGTCGGGCAGCGCCAGGTGTGGCGAAGGGGGCGGGTCTTCCTCCGGCTGGTGGTAGCGGAGCAGCTTGGCGGACGGAGCGTAGCCTCTCCTGCCTGCGTTCAACGCACGGATGAGGAGCGGCCTCAGAGGACCCGTGAGAGCGAGGACGGATGCTCCTACCTCCGGCGTCCACCAGCCACCGCCTCTTGTCCCCGCGGGAGTCTTCCTCGCTGATGACGGCCACCAGCTCCCCCTTAGCCAGGTTCAGGTCCAGGTCCCGGCTGCCCACCACCGCCCCCATCACCTGGAAGATCCTCCCAGAGCCGTGCTTCTCCGTCAGGAGCGTCAGGCGCTGGCGAGCGGACGGACTCAGAGGCTGGCGAGCGAGGAACACGTGGGGCGGTTCATTTCGGTGACGTACAAACGGCGACGTCACGGCGGGACGCGGCGGCCCACCTGGATGACGGGCGCGTTGAGCGTCTCCGTTACGCTCCGACACAAATGGTCCAGCCTCTCGGTGCCGTCCAACGCTACAGACTCCGCCCACCTCCAGAACGCCCTGGGGTCCAGAGAGGAGTGCGGCAGCTGGGTGAGGAGGAGACGGGAGAGTAACTCCACCGCCGTGGACGTCACACGGACGCTCTTAACGGCGCGGGGGGGGGGGGGGGGAGGGGGGCACCTGCTGAGCGAAGCTCTGGAACAGCTGATCCATTTCAGAGGCCAGGTCTCGATGCAGACAGCTGAACGCCCCCAGCAGGGTCCAGATCACCTGCAGGGCGAGGCCGTTGAACCGGGGCAGCTCGTTGAGGAGCAGCGTGTTCATCGTCCTGCCAGGAGAGGAGGAGGATGAAGGCAGCGATAAAGACGGAGGGCGTCATCATGTGGACGGAGGTCCTTCACGGGAGAACAGAACCGCTGTTGGTGCGGCGATACGGCCCGTAGCGTGTCCTGGGCTAACGTTAGCGATACGTGCTAGCATGTCCTGGGCTAACGTTAGCGATACGTGCTAGCTGTCCTGGGTTAACGTTAGCGATACGTGCTAGCTGTCCTGGGCTAACGTTAGCGATACGTGCTAGCATGTCCTGGGCTAACGTTAGCGATACGTGCTAGCATGTCCTGGGCTAACGTTAGCGATACGTGCTAGCATGTCCTTTATGGCCAATCCAACAAGGAAGTACGTTTGTTTCCTAAAAAGTTTTTTTTTTAAATTCCTTTAACTTTACAACTATTACTAAAAATGAGATAAACCAAATATATTTCACTAAAAAACAGAAGTTCTTCCTTCCTGAGTGTAGAAACATCACGCCGCCTTCCACTTCCTGTTGACTTTGGGGTTGATGTTTTCACCAGTTTACGTACGTTCAGGTAGGTGGGCTCACCTGTACGTGTTGGCCACGCCCTGCTCCTCGTAGCTCAGACTGGCTTTCTCAAAGATCGCTTCGTAATCCAGCATCTTGTCCAGCCGTTTCCGGATCAGGTTCCTCGGACCCACGAGGAGGTCCCGGAGCGCACACAGGGGTTTGTGGATCAACGTCCTCGTCCTCTTCTCCTGCGTGGAGGCGCGCACGACGCTCGCCGTCAGACAGATGCTAAGCTAACTGCAGCTAATGAGGAGGAGCTTTTAGGGGATCTCACAAACGCAGGAAGGATCCAGTGCCTGAGGGCCGTCGTGATCTCCTTGTAGCAGATCGGCGCCTTCTCTCCGTCCATGTCGAAGTCAAACTCCTCCGTTTTGCAGAGCAGGAACGCCTGTAAACCAACGAAGAAGAAGAAGAAGAAGAAGCTGTGAATTCGCCGGCGTCTCGACCCGAGACTTCGCTTCATGAGTGAAAGAGGAAAACGCTCCCGGATTGTGGGAAGAAAAGCTGCCCTTGTTTTATATTAAATGTAAACCAGGAGGAGGAGGAGCAGAACGCCGTCCCCCTACCTGGAGGTGGAGCAGAACGCCGTCCCAGAACGGCGTCCCCCTACCTGGAGGCGGAGCAGAACGCCGCCCCCCTACCTGGAGGCGGAGCAGAACTCCGTCCCCCTACCTGGAGGCGGAGCAAAACGGCGTCCCCCTACCTGGAGGCGGAGCAGAACTCCGTCCCCCTACCTGGAGGCGGAGCAAAACGGCGTCCCCCTACCTGGAGGGGGAGCAGAACGCCGTCCCAGAACCCCGTCCCCCTACCTGGAGACGGAGCAGAACGCCGTCCCCCTACCTGGAGACGGAGCAGAACGCCGTCCCCCTACCTGGAGACGGAGCAGAACGGCGTCCCCCTACCTGGAGGTGGAGCAGAACGCCGTCCCCCTACCTGGAGACGGAGCAGAACGCCGTCCCCCTACCTGGAGGCGGAGCAGAACCCCGTCCCCCTACCTGGAGACGGAGCAGAACGCCGTCCCCCTACCTGGAGGTGGAGCAGAACGCCGTCCCAGAACCCCGTCCCCCTACCTGGAGACGGAGCAGAACGCCGTCCCCCTACCTGGAGACGGAGCAGAACGCCGTCCCCCTACCTGGAGGTGGAGCAGGTACGTCTCCACGTCGTCCAGCAGCTGCAGGATCCCGCGCTCCAGGAAGTAGAAGAACGCCTCCAGAGCGTCGAACTCCTCGTCCACCAGCTGGAGAGCAGCACATGAGAGGATTGAGCCCATCGAGGTGTGGGCGTCGTCCAATCGGCTTCCTCCCTACCTTCGCCGCCATGCCGGTCTCGTGCTTGATTTGCTGGCTGAGCCTCGCCGTCTTCTTGGCGATGCTGTGGGTGTTGATCCGGTTGATCTTGTCCTTCATGGTGAGGCTTTCCGTCTTCTTGTATTTATCGGCTGCGGTATTGACGAGAGGGGGCGTTAACGGGTGCGGCCCTCCCCCCCTCGCCGCCGCCCCCCCCCCCTGCTTACCCACTTCCCTGAAGCGTTTGTATTCGTTGATGCGCCGGTTCAGGGCGACGGCGGTGTGCGCGGTCCGCTCCAGCGCCGCGTACGCCGGGTGCGTCGCCGCCGTGTGCTTCTGGATGGTCTGCAGGAGGAGCGGGTAGCGGGCGATCCGCTGCACCGGCATCACCAGGAAGAAAGTGAGCGAGGCGGCGTTCACCTCGGGCCTGGACAGATCAGCGGCGCACCCGTTAGCGCTGCCGCCAGCTGCGGACGGTAACCGGTGCGCCCAGGGGGGGGGGGGGGGAAACCCACGCCGAGGTCTTGATGACGTGGACGACCTCCTTCCACAGCGCCTCCTGCTGTTTGTAGCCGCTCTCCAGCGCCGTCACCGTGTTGTAGTTGGCGAGGTACTCCCTGTAGGCGGCCTCGATGTCCGACGACAGGCCGAGGAACGCGTCGCCTGGACGGACAGCAGGGCAGGGGTTAACGCCTACAGGCGCCGCCACACGCCGCCGCCCCCCCGTCCCTTACAGAGCGTCCGCAGGAAGAGGGGGTCTCCGGGCTGAAGCCGCTTCTGGTCCAGGAGGCTGAGGAGGCGGCCGGACGCGTCCATCACGTCCTCGATGTGCAGGAACAGGCTGTCCAGGTGGGGGGGCGGGGGCTGTGGGGACGGGCGGGTTAGCACGCGGCGAGGCTTTAGCTACATGCTAGCGCCGTCGCTGGCGGTCCTACCTGTAGCTGCTGCAGGTTGCTCCTGATGGTGACGGTGCTGACCTGCAGCAGCCGGAGGTAGTTCCTCTCCGATTGGACGAGCTCCTCGACGGCGAGCAGCTGCCGCTGGGCCGCCCGCTCTCTCGCCGCCGCCGCCTCCTCCTCCTCAGACTTCTTCTGCGCCTCCTCTTCGGACGTCTCCTCCGACACGGAGCTCTCGTCTGAGAAGCTATCCGCGGTGGGAGGTCTTGGCTCGGGGGTATCTTCGGGTCCCGGCGCCGCCCCCGGGTCGCTCTCTGCCGGCCCGCCCCCCGTCTCCTGGTGCTTCTCGCTCATTGGGTCTTCCCCGGCGACCTTCCCTCTGGCTCCGGGGGAGGACGGGGGAGACGAGGCCGGATTCGGGAGCGCCAGCGAGAAGGAGGAAGGCCTGCGAGGCACCTCCATGTTGGAGATTTCTGCTCCGGCTCCTCGCCGCCGTCGTTTACGGGACCCTGGGAGGAGAAATCACACGACAGGAAGCTCACGGTCCCGCTTCCTCCTGAAACTCCCAAGAATTCCAGGGAGACGGAGAAACATTCCGGCTTGTGTTTAACGTGTGGACGGCGTGAAAGGCGCCTTTATTTCTCCCCACGCCGGCGCTCAGGGGCGGAGCTGCAGAATGGCTGGCCTTGTTCCCAGTCTAAAAAGAGGCGGGGCTAGCGGGTGCTTCAGCCAATCGGGGAGGTGCTGCTCAGAGAACCGGCACTGCTGCTGTGACGTTAGCTAGAGCTGGCGACTCGGGGAGGCGGTAGAGACCTGCAGCTAGAGCCGGCGACTCGGGGAGGCGGTAGAGACCTGCAGCTAGAGCCGGCGACTCGGGGAGGCGGTAGAGACCTGCAGCTAAAGCCGGCGACTCGGGGAGGCGGTAGAGACCTGCAGCTAGAGCCGGCGACTCGGGGAGGAGGTAGAGACCTGCAGCTAGAGCCGGTGACTCGGGGAGGAGGTAGAGACCTGCAGCTAGAGCCGGCGACTCGGGGAGGCGGTAGAGACCTGCAGCTAGAGCCGGCGACTCGGGTAGGAGGTAGAGACCTGCAGCTAGAGCCGGCGACTCGGGGAGGCGGTAGAGACCTGCAGCTAGAGCCGGCGACTCGGGGAGGAGGTAGAGACCTGCAGCTAGAGCCGGCGACTCGGGGAGGCGGTAGAGACCTGCAGCTAGAGCCGGCGACTCGGGTAGGAGGTAGAGACCTGCAGCTTGAGCCGGCGACTCGGGGAGGCGGTAGAGACCTGCAGCTAGAGCCGGCGACTCGGGGAGGAGGTAGAGACCTGCAGCTAGAGCCGGCGACTCGGGTAGGAGGTAGAGACCTGCAGCTAGAGCCGGCGACTCGGGGAGGAGGTAGAGACCTGCAGCTAGAGCCGGCGACTCGGGTAGGAGGTAGAGACCTGCAGCTAGAGCCGGCGACTCGGGGAGGCGGTAGAGACCTGCAGCTGGAGCCGGCGACTCGGGGAGGCGGTAGAGACCTGCAGCTAGAGCCGGCGACTCGGGGAGGCGGTAGAGACCTGCAGCTGGAGCTTCGTTTCCTACCAGATCGTTTAAATAACGTCTCCGGGAGTCAGACGAAGGGAAAACTGAAATTCTCAAGCCGATAAAAAAACGTTCTCACAAGAATCGCAGCTCCGGAGAGAAACGCTCAGAGACGCTCGGTTCCTCCTGCAGAATCCCCGAGTCAGCTGGAGGAACGCCGATCAGGCAGGAATCTGCTGCACTGAACACACGCACACACACGCACACACACGCACACACACACACACACACACACACACACTCCGGTGACTCAGGGAGCCTCATGTGGCACGAGTGTGTGAGAGACAGGAAAACAGTGTGTGAGGAAAGGGGGGATGGGCGTGGGGGGGGCTGTTTGGGCGAGGAAACAGCAGGGAGGGGGGAGGAAAGGGTGACCCCCCCCCCCCCCCACACACACACACACGCGCTGATTGACCGCAGCAGCTGGTGGGATGGCAAAGTGACACTCACCCAGGCAGACGGACCAATCAGGCGCCGCCTAGAGGGGATTCATGAAGCATCGAATGGACCAATGAGGAGTGAGCGTGGCGGTGATTGGTCGTCCCATCGTCCTAGGGGGGGGGGGGGGGCAAAAAGGGATTAACAGGAATTCATTCAGCTGGAAGGGAAAGGATGAAGAGTTCGGTGTTAACTGCAAGTAAACAAAGGCAATTAAAAAGGTACACGCCCACTGAGGGGCAACAAGTTAGCACAAAGGGGGGGGGGGGGGGGCAGGAACCCACAGCAAACCCCCCCCCCTTCCTTCCATATTAAAGGACGAGTTCACTCTGACGTAAGAGTTCTCTCTAAAGGTAATTAAAGGTCAGTGGAGGAGGAGGACTTAGCATCTCAAAGCTAAATGCTAAGCGTCTGCTACCGGAGGAATCCCGTTGCCTTGGCGACCTGGGTTTGTATATCAGGGGAACGACACACACACAAACCGCAGGTCAGCGCGACGCCAGGCGGAGTTCAGGCTTCCGATCGGAATGCCGCGGGGCGGCATTCTCCCGTCAGCTGAGCTGCAGCAAACACGCGCCGCGTGGAGGCGTGTCCCACGAGCGCCATGACAGGCGCCCGCGGGATCGATGAGGCCGCCGCCTTCCGGCAACGCCGCCAGGAGCAGAAAGACCGGGATCCTCGGAGGAGCAGCGCTGTCCGGCCGGAACGCCGGAACGTTGGATTCGGTGTCCTGTTCATAAAGTTTATCCAAAGACAGTCAGTAGGAGACTGATAAAAACAAAATGGCCTCCTCCGCAGGACTAACGACAAGGCGACGATCTGATTGGCACCAAATTCAAAACATTCCCAAAATTTAGTTTTAGGAAAATCCTGGATTCTCGTCCTGAAGTTTTCCAGCCCGATTGGAAACGAGTCCGATCAATCGCCAAGAAAAGAAATTCTGAGTGACATCATCACTCCTAATATGAGCTTCAGTCTGGCGTTACCGCGGCGCCGGCGCCCGCTAAGTCTGTTAAAGTTCATAATGAGGGTTTGCTGCTGGTTGACGACACGTCTGCTCCGACAGCATCCGACGGCATCCGACAGCATCCGACACCCTGCCTGATAAATCCCCCATCAGCCTGGATGATGATGAGGATGATGAGGATGAGGATGATGATGATGCTCACTCAACTCGGTTAAAGGAAAAAGAAGATAAAGGAAGCAGCAACAATCAGAGCACAGCCTGTTGCCACAGCAACAGCATCGGAGGAGATTAAATCATCATCATCATCATCAGTGTTATGATTGTTATAAACGCCACAATCAATAATCTGTCTATTAATGCGGCGCGAAAATGAAATAGCTCAAAGGAGAACTGCAGTCATGGCCGGTGACGTCAGAGATTTATTTTTATCTTCGTCCTTCACACCTTTCATCATGAAATACCTTCGATTAGCAGCAACGCGAGAACAGGTGCTGCTAAAGCAGCTGATAAATGTATCGATCAGAGCGATGGTGGCGGCGGTCATCGATAAAGACTCAACATTGCTTTCACACCGGACCGGACTTACCGGGTCGCGAACCGCCTCGTTCGGTTTCAGGAGAGTCATTATTGCCGCCTTTCGTTTGAATAACGGAGAGAATGAGAAGACAAACGGAGGGAAGCGTTTACCTTTCCGGCGTCGACCTCTCCTCGCGCGTGGGCTCGCGCGTGGGCTCGCGCCGCGCCGCGCCGTGCTCGGATTCTGACCTGTTGTCTGTCACAAGCAAGTTAGTTTAGCCGCGGCACAGCGAACGGACACCGCTTCCGCCACTTTACGAAATAAAAGCCCCACACACAAAACAACAACATCCGTTGTTCTTTTCAGAATAAAAGCCTCCATCTGTGAAATTAACAATGATGTCGTTTCTGAATACATAAAACATATAAATATATATGTAAAAAATACAATAAATAAAGATGTATAAAATAAGTGACTTACGATGGAAATAGATTTGAATGCAAAAATGTTAATCAGCAATTGCTTTTTAAGTGGAATGTGAAGATATGTTTGTATCACTAATTTAAAATTTACTACATTAGATAATATATTATAATCACAAATATTTGAGGCTATAAAGAGAAAATATACGCTTACTGTTCCCACGTTTCCTTCATCCATACCGCCAGGGGGCGACATTGCCGCTACGTCACTAACCTGCGACAGAGCCACATGCAGGATGTTTTGTTGTTGATGCTGGATGCTTAAAGATTTCGTCCATTCAAGTGATTTATTCTGGCGGATTTTACAGCTTTGATAATGTTTTTTGTTAAGTTTTAAAGGTTTAATTCTCCGGTGGGCTAATTCAAGCGTCGTTCCGCGTAGTTTAAAGGTAAGCTAGCCGTTCTGGTTCCATCCTCGGACACGCTATAGGTTTATACCGTACGTCTCCTTCTACAGCTCTTAAATTAGCCTGAAACCTGCCGATGAAATTCATCGTCACGTTCACGTCGGTTTGTGTCTCACTTTAGGCAGATTATGACGTCGATGCCTCGTAATTAGCAGTTATTATCAGTAACTAGCGCAGAGGCAAGGAAACTGCATTAAAGCTGTCTGGAAACACTAAAATGAGTTTTATATTTACATCAGCGTGTCTGATGACGCAACATAAGGACGGAGATTAAATATAAAGTGAACCTGAAGTGATTAGCATCACATCCGGTCTGGATCTGTCTCGTTTTATAGGACATTCCACAGCGGAGGAAACGGAACCCGAGGCTGCCGCCGGCGTTTCTCCGTGTCCCGTCTGTCCTGAGCTGAAATGCGGAACCTGAAGCTCCTGAAGAGCTCGAGGAGCTCGCCGCTCGAGGGTCCAGGCTATCCACAGGCCGTCGCCGTGCGAGCCGACACCGGGACGCTGCTGGCTGCTTCCCACTCCTCCATCATGGAGTACGACCCACGGACCGGACAGGTGAGCTGCCCCCCCCCCCGGAGGGAGATACGAGCGGCGGTTTGGCCGTGACGGACTCCCGCCGCCGTGCGCTGCAGGTGGTCGGCGAGGCGTCGCTGGCGGCTGAGGGTTTCCTCCCAGAGGACGGCGGCGGGGCGGTCGTCGGGCTGCAGCACCTGGCCGAGGTCGATTCGGCGTGTCTGGCCACAGCCGGCGGCGACGTCGTCCTCTTCAACCTCAACACGTCCCAGGTCGGCGGCACGGAAAAACCGGAACCGGCGTTTAACATCAGAGGTTGGGGCGATGGCGTGGATCGTCTAAACCAACCGGGTGTCCGTCCTCCACAGCTGGAGTGCGTCGGCAGCGTGAGCAGCGGCCTGACCGCCATGGCGTGGAGTCCCGACGAGGAGCTGGTCGTTCTCGCCACCGGTCGGGATCTGAGGCCGCGCCTCCATTTTGTTTAAAGGTCAACCGGAGCTTGAATGCATTTATCTCGCAGGTCAGGAAACGATCGTCATGATGACCAAAGACTTTGAGCCAATCGTTGAATTCAGGATCCACCAGGAAGACTTCGGGGAAGGTACGCCGGCGACCGGCGGGCGCCGTCTCGGTGTTTTAGCCGCGGTAAGAACGGCGTGCTTTGCAGGGAAGTTCGTTACGCTGGGTTGGGGAAAGAAGGAGACGCAGTTCCACGGCTCGGAGGGCAAACAGGCGGCGCAGAGGAAGAAGCAGGTACAGAAGCGCGGCTTCAAAATAAAAGCATCAGAGGTCGATGAAGATGAGCAGAAACGTAAACGCGCCCGACAGGAAGTGCAGCCGGCCGCGGCTTGGGACGACGGCAGGCCGCGGGTGACGTGGCGAGGCGACGGTCAGCTGTTCGCCGTCGGCGCCGTCTGTCCTCGTACCGGCGCCAGGACGGTCCGCGTCTGGAACCGGGAGGGCGTCCTGCAGGCCACCAGCGAGCCCATCAGCGGCCTGGAGGGGGCGCTGTGCTGGAAGTAAGACGCTCCTAACCGCTTTCCCACGTGAACAAATATCTCCTCCGAACGCCCCGTTGCGTTTTCAGGCCGTCGGGGAGCCTCATCGCCGCCACCCGGCGCCACGCCAACAAGCACGCCGTGGTTTTCCTGGAGAAGAACGGGCTGCTGCACGGCGGCTTCGCCCTCCCGTTCAGCAGAGACCAGGCTCAGGTACGCCGCGGTGAACCCGCCCCGGCGGCGGGTTGCTGACCGGTTGTCGCCCCCAGGTGACGGAGCTGCGGTGGAACCACGACTCCACGGTTTTAGCCGTCTGGCTGGAGGAGGCGGCGCCCGGAGGAGACGGACGAGTCAACGCGTACGGTGAGTCCGACCGGCGAGAAACGAAAAAGGGACGAGTGGACAGGTGGACAGACGCCTCCCTGCCCCCCCCCCTCCCCCCTCCCCCTGCAGTCCAGCTGTGGGCGGTGGGGAACTACCACTGGTACCTGAAGCAGAGCCTGGACTTCGGCGGGGACGCCCTGAAGGCGCCGGCGTGTCTCTGCTGGGACCCCGAACGCCCCTTCAGGCTCCACCTCCTGACCCGCGGCTGGACCAGCGTCGCCTACGACTGGAGCTGGACCACGGACCGGAGCCCCGGGGCGGGCGCCGCCGACAACGCCAACGTGGCTGTGATCGACGGAGGTGCGGGCCAATGGGACGGGACGAGAGGACACGGCGCCGGAGACGCGGCGCTAACGTGGATCTCCCCCCACCCCCCCCAGATAAAGTCCTGGTGACGACCTTCCGGCAGGCCGTGGTTCCTCCTCCCATGTGCTCGTTCGAGCTGCAGCTGGCGTCGCCCGTCAACCAGGTGACCTTCCTCTGCCAGCCCCAGAGGACCAATCAGCTGGCGGCGTTGACATCCGACGGACAGATTTCCGTCTTCGTCCCCGGTGGGTGGTGAACTTCCTTTATCGTCCCCCGCGGCGTCTAAATGTTCCTTTGCTCCGCCCAGCTCCAGGAGAACCGGCTGACGGGACTCCGCCCCCCCCCCTGGTGCACCTGAGGACCTTCAGGTGAGGTTTGGAACGTCCCGCCTGCAGCCGTCGGATGCTGACGGGTTGTCTCATGCCCCCCCCCCCCCCCTCAGAGTGACGCCCCCCCAGGAGGAGCCGCTGGCCTTGCGGCATCTGCTCTGGCTGGAGGACGAGCTGTTTGTGGGCGTGCGCTCCGGTCCGCTGCCGTCCTCGTCCACGCTGCTGATGCTCCGCCCGGCTCAGGACGCCGACGACGCGCTCGCCATCAGGTGGGCGGGGCCGAGCCATCGTCCCGCCGAGCTGACGATCCGCCCCTCGGCCGGACCCGCTGACGTCTCTTCCCCCGTTTCAGGGGTGAGGTGGACGTGGGCGGGGTCGTGATCGGGATGGCTCGCTGCTCCCGGACGGGCGCGGTGGCGTTCCAGCTGGAGGACGGGGCGATCAGGACGCTGCTCTGGGGTCAGTCCTCGCCGCCCCTCGGCGGAATGACGCGTTCACGCGCAGCGCGGCGTGACGAGTCCTCGCTTTGCGTCCGTGCAGACGGTCCAGAACCGTCGCTGCAGGACTGGCTGGACTCCGGCGGACGCAGCGCCGGCTTCCCCGTCCCCTGCGTCCAGATGTCCCTCTGCAGCATCAGTGGACAGGTAGCACCGGTGGACAGGTAGCATGGGGACAAGGGAGCCGCACGCATGCGTACGTTTGTCCTTTCTGTGTGCAGGAGTGCGTCCTCGGCCTGACGGACAGGTGCCAGCTGTACGCCGGAGACACGCAGGTACGAGTCCCGTCCGTCCCGTCCGTCCAACACGCCGGCTCATCTCCGTCTGCCTCCGTCGCAGCTCGCCTCCGGCGTTTCCTCCTTCGCCGTTTGCAACGACTTCCTCCTCGTGACGACGCATTCCCACGCCTGCCGCTGCCTCCAGCTGAAGGACGCCAGTGTCAAAGGTCGGACGGCGGGGGGGGGGGGGGGGGGGGGAGGGCGTCGACTCACCCAAATAGAACCCTAGCGTTAGCCTCGGTGTCGCCGGCGAGCTTGCTGACCTTTGACCCCTCCCCACAGGGCTGCAGGCGGCTTTGTCCTCGGACGGGAGTCAGAACGACGAGACGCTGCGGAGGGTGGAGAGAGGATCCAGGATCGTCACCGTGGTGCCACGGGACACCAGGGTGGTCCTCCAGGTCGGGTCGGGTCCGCGCACGCACACACACGCACACGCACGCACACACACGCACGCACACACACGCTGACACATCCTGGTGCGTTTGGGTCCAGATGCCGCGCGGGAACCTGGAGACGGTGCACCATCGGGCGCTGGTGTTGTCTCAGCTCCGGACCTGGTTGGACGCGTGAGTCGGACACGAATCGTTTTAACCCGACTCTTTAAAGCCGAAACGTCTTCTCGGCCTTTTCGAGTTCATATTTCTCGTCCACGCCTCGAGAGCCGGAAGTACCGTCCCGTCAGAACGCCGTCTCTAGAGGAACGTGTCTCCGTCCGTCCGTCCTCTGTTCAGGCTGAGGTTCAGAGACGCCTTCGAGTCCATGAGGAAGCTGAGGATCAACCTGAACCTCATCTACGACCACAACCCCGAGGTCCGCCCCCCTCACGCCCTCCCCGCCCTCCCCTTTGTGACATCACGCCCTCCATCTCGTCCTCACGCCCTCCACCTTGTCCTGCAGGTCTTCCTGGAGAACGTCGAGACCTTCGTCACGCAGCTGGACTCCCCAAACCGCGTCAACCTCTTCCTCACCGAACTCAGGTGAGACTCCCGGGAGGCAGGCCGGGATTTAACCCCTCGCCTGCCGATGTCTTTGCGTCCCAGGGAGGAGGACACGACCTGCGGCATGTACCCCCGCCCCGAGGGCAGCCCGGTCCCGGTCCGGATCCGTCCTGCCGCGGGGAGGACGAAGGTGGACACGGTCTGCGAGGCCTTACGGGGCGCCGTGGAGACGCTGGGTCCAAACAGGTCAGTGAGAGAGACGAGGCCCGGCGTGCGTCGGACGCCGGGACACGACGCCGTCACATTGTCCCCCCGTCCAGGTTCTTCCTGTCCACGCTGACGGCCCACGTGAAGAAGTCCGTCCCCGAGTTGGAGGTCGCTCTGCAGAAAGTCCACGAGCTCCGAGGTGAGCCCCGCCCCACCCCCCGGTGACCCCGCCCATCAGACGGTTGCATGTTGCGCCCTCCGTCCAGTGAATCCGTCTGAGGCGCCGGACGCCGTGAGCGCCGACGAGGCGCTGAAGCACCTCCTCTTCCTCGTCAACGTGAACGACCTCTACGACCACTCGCTGGGAACGTACGACTTCGACCTCGTGCTGATGGTGGCGGAGAAATCCCAGAAGGTAGGAGACGGCGGGGCGTCTCCCCCACCCCGTCCCGCCCCCCGGGTACAGTTCTGTCCCCTGTCCCTGCAGGACCCCAAGGAGTACCTCCTCTTCCTGAACATGCTGAAGGGCCTGGAGCCGAACTACCAGCGCTTCACCATCGACAAACACCTGAAGCGCTACCGGACGGCGCTGCAGCACCTCAGCCGCTGCGGTCAGTCTGCCGGACGCGGGCGGCGTTCCCGGGAGCTGGAGCGCCGCCTCACCTCTGCTGTTTCCTCAGGAGAGGAGCGTTTCCCCGAAGCTCTGCAGCTTGTGAAGGAGCAGAAGCTCTACAGCGAGGCGCTGCGCCTTTACCCGGCGGGCGGTTCTCTCCACAAGGTCCGATCACGCCGACCCGGCGGGCCGATGGCGTCGTTACGGCGCGTCCGTGAACCTCTGCCTCTGACCTCCAGGCTCTGAGCTGCGAGTACGCCCGGCACCTGGTGGACCAGCAGCAGGCGGACCTGGCCGGCCTGTTGCTATGGCGATGCGGCGAGCCAGCCGGCGCCCTGCAGGCGTTCGCCAGCAGCTCGAGTTGGAGTAACGCCATCTGTGCGGCGCAGCAAATCCCGCTGCCGCCGGACCAGCTAGCTCTGCTGGCCAGAGACCTGGCAGGTAACCATGGCAACCAGTAGATGGACCCCCCGAAGCGGGAAGTGCAGGATGCGAGATGCGGCGTCCATCGGGGCGCCGGTGAACGCAGATTTGTTTCCTCCTGTAGGGAAGCTGATTGAACAGCGCCGGTACTCCGAAGCTGCTCTGCTATTGGACCAGTACGCCAAAGTAAGAATCGCCATGGCAACACTCGTCCCGTTTGTTGCGGCTCAACGTCTGCTCCTCTAACAGGACTGCGAGGAGGCCATTTTGGCTCTGATCACCGGCGCCGCCTGGGAGGAGGCGCTCCGCCTGGTGAGAGACGGACGCTGCCGATAGTCCGATGAGTCCGATAGTCCGATTAGTCCGATTAGTCCGCTCCACCTGACTCTCGTATCCGCCTCAGATTTACATGCACGACAGACACGACATCACCGAAACCAACCTCCGACCCGCCCTGCTGGAAGGTGAGGAGCGTCCGTCCTCCGTCCGTCCACCCCGACCGGGACCAAAGCGTCCCGCCCTAACGGGTCCGTTTCCTCCCGTTAGCCGTTAGCTCCCAGAACGCCTTCCTGGAGGCTCAGTCGGCGGCGTTCGCCCGGCACCGGAGCCGACTGGCCGCGGTCCGAGAACAGAAGGAGAAGGCCAGACTGGACCTGCTGGGTGAGAACGAGCCTGAACCCGACGCATCGACCCAACGGGCCCCTCCTCCGGACCTCGGGGGGGAAGTTCTGGAACGATCCGCCCGAGAGGAGAAGCGTCCGGGTCGCAGGCGGCCAACGTTGTCCCTCTGTGTCCCTCAGATGAGGACGGTCCAGACGGTCCCGATGCCGAGCTGTACTCCGAAGCCGGGTCCAGATACACCCACAGCGACTCCCGCGTCTCCTCGTAAGTCCCTCCCCCGCCGCCGTCCTTCGCGTCCAGCGCCGGCTCACCGCTCGCCCCCCTCCTCCCGCAGGAGGTCGTCGAAGAACCGGCGCAAAGCGGAGCGGAAGCGGCTGAGCCTGAAGGAAGGGGGCCCGATGGAGGAGCCGGCGCTGATGTCCGCTCTGGGCGAGCTCGTCGCCACCATGGACAAGATGAGAGGTGAGGACGTGGGACGTGGGACGCGGGACGCCGAAAGGCTCTCCTCCTCGCGTAGGTTAAACGCCGTTTGTCTGCAGAGGAGGTGCACGGCCTGCTGAGGGCGCTGGTGCTGTTCCGGTTCGACAGCCGGGCCGAGAAGCTGCAGCTGATCTACGAGGCGGCGCTGCAGGCGATGGCGGCGGCCGTTCCCGAGGTCTGGCCCGAAGGCCTGCAGAGCGCCGGCGGCGCGCCGGTGAGTACCGCTCAGGCTGCAGAACCGAGCCTCCGGGGGGGCGTGACCCTATCTGTCGGACTCCTTCCAGCTCGCCGGGCCCGACTCGACGGCGAACAGCATCACGGCCCGATTCCAGCAGCAGCAGACGCCGGTGACATCACAGCCGGGTCAGCAGCAGCGGCGTCTCCGATGGCGTGCGTCCGTCTCGCCGTGACTCGCAGCGTCACCCGATTCCTTTCTGCTCCTCTGTTCACAGCGTCCGACGTCCCGGCGGCGCCGAAGATGAGACACGGCGTGAAGTGGAAGCTCAGCGTCCTGAGTTTGTGACGGTTACGTCAAACGTCACCTGACGAATAAAGATTCAAACGAGATCAGAAGATGAGATGTCTTTATTCCGGGTTCTGGGTTCTGTCTCACCTCATCCGACCGGCCCGTCCTCGGTGATTCTGGGCTTCCCTGCAGAGAACAGCCTCCCGGGTTCTCCGTGGTCCAGTTCTGATGCAGAGAACAGATCCACTGCAGAAATAACAGCAGAAACAGCAATCGTGCCCCCCCCCCTTCATCACCGTCACTCTTCCTCATCCTGAGAACAACTTCCTTCCACAGACTAAAAATAAAAGTTGCCTTACGGAGTAATACGTCTGTAAAATAGTTAAAACTATATCCAAACAAACCCGACAGGCAATAACTCTAAAATAAAATATCCTGATTAAACTCCTCATGATTCGCTGCTTTTATTTTGAAAACACCTTCCCGTTCCTGACGGCGCTCTAAGCCAGATGTTGAGGTAAGGAAACGCAGGACGAAGAAACGATCCGGTTAAACAGCTTTAATGTCGCCGATCATTCGGTGTGGGAAGCGACCCCGTGACCTCTGGAGAGGAATAAAGGAGTTCAGAGAAGGAAAACCCAAACGTGCTGTTTAACCAGGTTTACTTTGAATAACAAAATGCAAATAAAAACATATTTACAAAAACAAAAAGGGCGAAACTCTCAAAGCTACAACTCGGCCGTTTGAAGCTGGTGATGTGACCGGCTCCGCCCACTGGCCACGGCTGCAGGTATAAAACTAAAGGCTCAGGTGAGTCCGGCTTCAGCTTCAGCCCCTCACGGCTTCCACAGCTTCAGCAGGCCGTCCTCGCTGTAGGTGCCGATCAGGTTCTGGTGGGGGTGGTGGGCGATGCCGATCACGTCCTTCTCGTGGACCTGCGGGGGGGGGGGTGAGCAGGAAGCGATGGTTTCAGTGAAACTAAATGGTGTGCGGGAGGAGCTATATGCTAGCTCGATTAGCTAAATGGAGGAACGATGACGTGACAAACTGCAGCCGCTAAACGCAGCTCTGATTAAGAAGCGTTTCACGCAGAGATTTAGGGGTTCCCCCTGAAGCCGCTTCGAGGCCCCGGAGCGTAGCGACGTACCGTACGGTACCAGCGTAGCGTAGCGTACCGTACAAACGTACTGTACCGATGTAGCGTAGCGCACCGACGTACCGTGAGCGTTCGCTCCAGCTTGCCGGTGACGGTGCTGAAGCAGTAGAGCACGAAGTCTTCTCCCACGCAGTAGATCCACTCGCCGCGGGGCGACAGGGTGCAGCACACGAAGTCTCCGCCCTCCCTCTTACCGGAGCTGAAGCTCCTCACGATCTGGACGCGCACACACACACACACACACACACACACACACACACACACAGAGAGCGAGCGTTAATGCGAGGCGGCGTGTGGCGAGCGCTGACCCGATGACCCGCTGACCCCGACCGACCTGCCCCTGCATGTTCATGATGACCACCGTGTTGGAGCGGTTGCACACGACGAAGTGCTCGGGGTTCTTGGGCAGCAGCAGGACGTTGTTCACCGTGATGTCGGTGCCGGCGGACGTGCCCAGCGGCTTGAACGTGTTGCTGCACTCGGCCGTCTTCATGTTCCACACCTGCGCGGGGGCGGGGCCAGACCGTTACTGCCCGTCCCACCAGAGGACGGGGACGGGGACGGGGGGGGGGGACGCCGCGCCGCTGACCTTGACCGTGCCGTCCGAGGAGGCGCTGAGGATGTGGTGGCCGTCCGGCGTGAAGGTGGCCTCGTTCACGAACGACGAGTGGCCGCGGAACTCCTTCAGCGTTTTACCCGACTTCAGGCCGTGGATTCTAGAGCGAGCGAAGAAAGCGTGAGCTCAACGACCCCGATGGAGGGCGGAGACTAAAGGGGGGGGGGGGTACCTGATGGTCTGGTCGAAGGAGGTGCTGAGGAGCTGGCTGCTGTCCTTGCAGAAGCTCATGCAGGTCACGCCTTTGCTGTGCGCCCGTTCGAACCGCCGCAGGCACTGACCGCTCTGGATCTTCCACACCTTCAAGAACGGGAAACGTGAAGCCGCGGCGAGAGCCGAAGTTCACCGTCCGATAGAAAAACGCCGTTAAACCGGCTCCGCCCCCTTTCTAAGCGAGAGATTCTCTTTTATTCGCCGTTTCGTTCCGGGCACCGTTTTAGCTGCGTAGCTCGACGTTAGCGCCTTCAGCGCTCCAACGGAACGCAGGCCAGGTCCGTCCCAGAGACGCTTTTAACGAGGGACGTGAGGACGCCGCGGCGGCTACCTTGATCTTCCCGTCCTGAGCGCCGGTGGCCAACATCTCGGTGTCTCGGCTGAAGCACATGCACAACACGGCGTCGTCCATGATCATGAAGTTGTCCTGGGCCTGGTACTTCAGATCCTGCAGGACCCGGGACAGAGAAGCGTAAATGCCCGGACGACGCGCGGCGTGTGGAGACGTGCGGGTCTTCTGTCCCGGCTACCTTCCGGATTTTGCCGGTGGTGAAGTTCCAGACCTCGATGAAGCCGTCCACGGAGCCGGTGACCAGGTACTGACCGTCGGGGGAGAACCGGGAACACTCCACGTGAGACTTCTGACCGAACTGGAACAAACGGAACAAGCAGCCGCTTAAAACGCAGCGCGAAGGATCGAGCCGGGGAATTTAGGCGTCGGGGTCCCAAAGGAGGGGGCGGGGCCACCCGGGCCCGGCCTCGCTACCTTGATGTGTCTGGTGAGCTGCGTGGGGAAGCGCTCCTCCTCCACGTCCTTCACGGCGGCTTTGCCCCTGAACAGGTCGATGGTCATACCGGGAGGCAGGAGGCCCTGATGCTGCTGCCACTTCAGAGACTGGAGGGGGGGGGGTCATTCAGGGGGGGTCATTCAGGACGGACGCGTGAGGACAGAGACCGGACAGAGACGGATCGTTTTACCTGTCCCAGCAGCGCCATCAGACGGGACGGCGGCACCACGCTGACTTCGCCCGCCAGGGCCTGGGCGATGGCCGCTCGCCGCTTCTCCTTGCTGCTGCCGTCCGGGTACGCCTGGGGGGAAACGGGGAAACGGGAATCTTTCAGGCGTTCCGCCCAAAGAGCCGAGCCCGAAACGGTTTACCCGTTTACGTCGGACTCGCCTCTCTGGGGTCGAAGTAGGAGCGAGCCAGCAGGTTCTCCAGGTGGATGTATCGCTCCGGCTGGGTCTGCTTCAGCATGATCATGGGGTCGGTCTGCCTGAGGAGCGAACGGGCCGCCCCCAACTCCCTCAGCTCGATCAGCTCCAGCACCACCTGCCCAGGAAACGACACAGGTGAGCGGAGGTTAAAACCACAGGGGGGGGGCGCTCTAAACGCAGTTCATCCGGAGCTCGCCTGCTCGTAGAGATCGATCAGCGTCTTGTCCGGCAGCTTCAGGGACTGGATGGCCTGCAGGACGGTGTCCCAGTGGCCGCTGTTGATGTCGGCCACGAAGCTCTCGATGCTGTCCACGGTGTTCAGGGACACGGTGGTCTCCTCCTGCAGGGTGGTCAGGGTCCGGTGCAGGTTGTTCTCCTTCAGGTACTGCATAATCAGGCGGATCACGCTGCGGAAGGGAGACCAGCCAAAACGGTATGGAAGCAGAAGCATGACGCGAAGCTGAGGCTTTAAAATTATAATAATAATAATAATAATAAAGTACAAAAATAACACACTAAATAAGACCCAGACAGCTCAAACTGAAATTAGTCATTTAGCTTTACAGAAAGAGCGAACAGCATCTCTGGGGCTAGCTAGTTGGCTAGTTAGCTTAGCGCGCTATCGCTAGCGGATTGTAGCGGAGGATGAGGTAGGCCTCATTCACAGAAAATGTGTTTAAATGTTTAAATATAGCCGGATATCTCTCAGAAACATTGTTTTTCTGTGAAACGCAATGTTCGGGACACTTACTCTGCGGATTCCACCTCCAGAGACATGATTAGAAATCAAAAACAGAATCCAGAAGACACTCAAAGTCTGCAGCGGAAGAGAGGCGCACGAAGGTGACGCAAACACGGAAGTACCGAGAAGCGCGAGAGCTCTTCAAAATAAAACGCTCATCGTGAGGCGGTAGTATATTATTTTGAAATTCGTCTGTACCGTAGGGAAAATATTTATAATATAATTATAATGAATGAATAACATATGTTCCGTTAAATGCTATATTAGCATGTATTTTATACCAAGACACATTTTATCCTAATACGCATGAAGGTTACTTTTAAATTAAATTCTTAATTCTTAAATTCTTCCCGTATTTGATGTTTCACGTTATTTTACTTGATCTCAGTTGGACTGTTTATATAAACTTGATGCGTAGATGGCTTGAACCTTCCGGGATGCACAGACAGCCTCATTTGCTTTACGCTTTGCTCTTCCCAGGATGACCAACAGGCGGCGCCATCTGCGCACCTTTGACTCAGAGGCCCTCTGGACGCCTTCCCAGTGAAGGTCTTTCAAGGTTACGATGATGATGCTCACTGCAGCACCGGTCCAGGCTTGGATTGTTCCGAGCCCGATGGGCAACATTTGGTTTCATCTACATTCGCAGAAGGAGAAATATAATGGAAGGCTGTTTTTATAGCATAGTCTGAATATATTAACGCGAGAGCGGAGGGAGGACATCAGTATGATTGCACCGTCTCCTGGCATGACAAAGCAGAGGGGGGGGGACGTCTGGGGGACGCCGTCCAACACGCCGGGAGGATGACAGCCACACAAAAGGCTGTAATGCAATCGCTTCATCCCTCTGGGAGAGAGACGATCTGAACGCATGTCAGGTGCTATTCTCAGAGCGTAATGAAGTTATGTGTCTTCTCCATCACGACCGGAATCCATTACCAGCACAGGCAGGGAGGAAAGCAGCCTTATGGGGGAGCAAACGCCGGATGGTGATGGAGGACGCTGCTGGGAATCAACGTCAAAGCCTACAAGTTGCTTTGATTCCGGCCAAAGCAGCAAAGCAGGAAGCACTTTCTGATCAAATCGTGATATTCAGGAGCGACGCTTTCATCTCCGACATTCCAGGCACGATCCTCACCCCGCCTGAAAGGCCAGACGGGACACGCCCACGAGGACGATGAGAGCGACGGAGAAACGGAGGAGGAAGAGCGTCTGAGGAAGGTGAGGACGGGGCTCATTTCGTTCCTCGCCATTCCCTGAGGCGCGGCGAAAAACACACAATCAGAAAAGTGAGATCCGTTTTTAAGACGAGTTTAAATCCATCCAGCCTGAAAATACGAACGAGACCAAAAACGAATGTTTTTATTTGAAAACATTTTTATCAGGCTCAATTCTAATGCCATGTTTTACTCATCGGACTTGAAGGCGAACACGTGCTCGCCACGTTTCCTGCGCCTCGTCGGAAAAGTCCAACAGAACCAGTGAGCGGCCAAAGAGGAAAAGACAAACTGGATCAGAACCAGACGGTAGCTTCGGTCTGCTCCTCTTTACGAGCTTTGCCCCCGAGGGGCGCCGGGGTCATTCATTTGCTCTTGCTCTCCTCGCTAATGGCGGCCCTCGGGTCACGAGTGTTTGTGGGCGTGTTTCGCTTGTCGTTCAGGAGGAGGAGCCTCTCGGCAGGTGTAGAACTCGCCAAAGGACGCGTTAGAAAGGACTTCTCCGGGGGCCGCTCCGTCGGAGGCCATTTTGGTCGTAAAAAGCTGCGTTCAGAAGCCCCATTCATCAGAGCGCAGCGCAGGAAAGACCAAATTAGGTCATTATGCAAAACACGGAGACAAACCGAGGCTATTTGCTCTCGATTAATGAGCTAATTTCCGTTGTTGTATTTCACGCAGCTACATCCCTGCTAACGTTAGCCTTAATTACACTCTTGTTTGACCGTGTATTCGTTTTGGCTCTCTCACACACTTCCTGGGTAGATTTCCCAGAATCCCTCGTTGGCATGCAAAGACACGATAACAGGAGGCCATTTCATTCTCACTTGTCAGGAAGTCTGTCCGTTTCCCCTCCCATTGCTCAAAGGAAAGGTCCGGAAGAAGTCATGTGAGGATAACGAATGTTCCTGCCGTCCAGTCGTAACGTTGGCTACGTTAGCGGTGCCGTGATGGATGAGTTCTGTAAGTACATAAAAACTTTATTTTTATCGCTTCCATGTGTAATGGGAAATACAAATTGAGTTTGAACTCTTCTTTGGCCTTTCAGGATTACTGCAGGCGCCAGAAGTAAGTGCAATTCTCTTATTTTGAAAATCTGCAGACGCCTCCTACTGAGTGATGTCACAATCCTGCTAATTAGATTTCATTCCTTTCATTTATTTGTCGCCGTTTCCATGGAGCCCGGTTGAACAAACATTCTCTTTCGTCGATATTCACTCAAAATCGTTATTAATCCCATTTCCTGATTTCCTTCTGAGGGGATCCGCAGCCTCCGGTGTTTCTGCTGTAGGGATTATGCCACATTAAATGTCTTTGTGGGGGGGGGGGGGGGGGGGATGAAGGATGAACGCCTTAAAAGGCTCCGACAACACTAAAGCCCAAAAAGCACAGCCGATAAGATTCAAAAGCAAATCCAGGTCCGACGTTCCCGCAGGGAGAAGCCAGCTCCGACGCTCAGTTAGAACTCTTATTGTTTGACTTGACATCATCTTATTACCCTGAAGAGCTTTAATTCACTTTCTATTTATTTTCACCTCCATCAGGGAGGTTCTGTCAGCAGGATTATGGAAACGCTGCTGGATGGATCTTGATGAGTAAAAAATCTGAAGATGGGTCCTGGTCTAACTTTGATCCCATCACATTTTGAGAGCGATCCGGATTCCCGTCTGGATAAAATCTGGATTTTACCATTTACCGGTACTTATAACGGAGGCTTTTTAAAAAAAATCTTATTTTGTAAAATCTGCATTCACTTCACTCCCCAAACATCCCAGTCATGAAGGGGTCCGATATGAACCATCACGAAACACGTCTTCTGGTTCTGATCCAGAACGAGCTCAGGAACAAACGGACAGAGCCGGCGTCTAGATTGAGCTGATGAGACGATTACATTCAGGTGCATGAGCAGGAAGGACACACACACACACACACACACACACACACAGAAGCAGGGATGTTCAGATTCATTTGCAGCTTTCACCTGCGCTGCTTCAGAGGACGCGTCTCCTCCTCCTCCTCGTGTTTCTACGGCGACGGCCTGCAGACGGCGGAGGCCACTAATGAGGGTGAAGCTCTCTCGCCGTGACCTTTAGCTCATCGTGAAGGTCACCGTCATTACCAGAGAACTCCTCACAACGTGGGGGGGGGGAGAGATCCATCCCACCTGGGGGATCGACTGGCTCGCAGGGACCTTTTTTATTTCCACGTCTCTTCCTTTTCTAAACGCTCAGATGAGGACAGCGCAAAGCTAACGTTAGCGGCACAGGCTAAGTGCGGGTCAACATGACAGAAGCCCAACGCGGGGCCGGACTCAGAACCGGGCCGCTGAGCTCTCTCTACAGAAGCTAGAGAGAGCTCTGAAGTGTTGCTGGAAAGATCGGCGTCTCCGAGCAACTGTGGAGCTCCCCGTCCGGGGGGGCTCCTCCCGAATCGCCACGGCTACGGATGAATTAAACATGGCTGCTTCTCACCCTGTCATCGAGACGGTTCAGAGGCCCGCTGGTGGGATGAGGATGCCGTGACCCCCCCCTCTCTTAAAAACGGCGGAATGACAATCCTCACTGTGTGAGTCATCAGTTGCTGCGTCTGGTGGGTGGGAGGTTTGTTTGTAGGCTTCCACTGGTAGATGAGGAGGTGAAGATGGAGAGATCAGACCCCCCCCCACCCCCCCGTGGAGAGGCGGCTTCGGGGATGATGAACCATCGCTCGGCCCTGAAGCCGCCTCTCAGGACGGGGATTTGTTCTCTGTGTGATCCGAGCGGAATGTTCAGTCGGGAACGTCGTCCTCGGTTTGCTGGATCCTTCTTATCCTCACGCCTTCACGGGTCGAACATCTCAAAGACACGGAATAACTTCTTCTCGTGAGGCAGATCTTACAGTTTTTAAAGTTTATTTCTCTCTTCCCACTTTTTTTTTTATTCCTTTCATGTGCAAGGAAGTGTGAACACTTTCAAGCCTTTGCCAACATGGGAAAGATTTCATCCTCAAAGGAAACCAGACAACAGAGGAATAAACGCACACGCACGCACACGCACACACACACGCACACGCATACACACGCACACACACACGTACGCACACGCACACGTCAGTGAGTAAAAGCCTTGAATTATTTAACACAGTCACGCCAGACACGTGCTGCTTCGCACATGCATGTGGCTGCAGCAGAGTAACAGTCAAGTATTAACGGCAGTAGATAAAAGAAAATATCCCATCATGCACCAGGTATCAATAAACGATCGCCATGGGATGGTTTGTCCCGGAGGATCCGGTGAAACTCGGGAATCTCTTCGGCTCATTAGGAGGCGCTCACGCTGTGACAGGAGCCGGCGGGAGTTCACAGCCCCCCCCCCCCCCCCCACGGAGGCTAAATGCTAGCATATGACCGTCAGGCCTCCTCATCGCAACAGGGCCCCCCCCACCACGGAGGCTAAATGCTAGCTTCGCATGACCTTTCAGACCGTTACCTTCATTAAGCTGCACATTAGTCACGCACCTCCAGGAGCGCCGCTTGCTAATCCGCCCGCTAATCCGCTCGCTAATCCCAGCCAGCGGAGGAATCCTCCGGAAGGACGGGCCGCCAGGAAAGCTAAAGGGAGTGTCTGAGACGGCGTGGTCAAACGTCCAGCCGTTAAACATGAACGTTGTTATTTTCTTGGACACTTCCCTTCTTTTATCGTTCAGGGTTCTAAAAGTCAATAGGGGAGAGCGACGAGCTGCAGCAATGCATCCTGGGAGCTGCAAACGCACGGACGACTAATATAACGAAGGTGAAAGAACGCAGTCCTTGAAATATGTTTAAGCTGGTCCTGACCAGAGACGACCCCCCCCCAGGTTCTTGACAGTGGTGCTAAGGGACACGGAGACGCCGTCCAGCTCCACGCCATCAGAACAAACATCTCTGAGATGATTTGGGCCAAGAACCAGCAACATGAAGAAGTCTTTGGTGAGCCAGGATTTAATTACCTTAAAGCAATCACAAACCGTCCTAAACAGCGCCAGAGACGGTCGGACCGGCTGCTGGTCGTATCCATGCCGACGCGCAGTCGCCCGGGAAACTCACTCAACCATTTTGTCCTCAATCTTCCCGCCGGAGAACCGTTTTCCATCAGCAGAAAATGATCCGATTTCAGCCGCGTAAACAGAAATACAGTTTTTCATCTGTCATTTCAGACACGGCTCCGAGTTACGGGGGGGGGGGGGGGGGTAGCATTAGACGTTCCTCTCAGGTCGGCTCCTTCAAAGCTGCACCCAGAAGCCACCGGTCCCAGGATCCAAAGTTTCCTGGAGCTCCTCGGGCCGAAAACAAAACCAACGGACTCCGGAAAAGTGTGCCAATAATCCGGGACCCCGATAAAAGTCTCACATCAAAGGGCAAAATAATCTGATTTAGTCTGCAGCCTCCCGTCTGCCTGTTAAAGTGTGTCAATAATCCGGGACCCCGATAAAAGTCTCACATCAAAGGGCAAAATAATCTGATTTAGTCTGCAGCCGCCCGTCTGCCTGTTAAAGTGTGCCAATAATCCGGGACCCCGATAAAAGGCTCACATCAAAGGGCAAAATAATCTGATTTAGTCTGCAGCCTCCCGTCTGCTGTAATTACAGCATCCGTCACACGCTGAAGGAAACCTCTCAGCAGACGCCTGTTAAAGCAGACACTGGAAGCTCTGCAGCAAAAACTGGCACTTTAATTACCCACTGCCAGTCCGGCACGCGCACACGCACACGCACACGCACACGCACACGCACACGCACACACACACACACACACACTTTTATTAGGAGGATTAGCTCACATTAGCTCGTGTTTACACATGTTAAAGCTTCTAAATATGACGTGGGGCAGACCGGACCTGGGGTGGGAGTGGGTTGGAGTGGGGGGGGGGGGGCTCAGGCTTTGACCTCACGCATGAAACGTTGTTTTCTTCCTTAAAAGGTTAAATTTCGATGAATTATGTACGAAGGACTTTCAACGGAAACAAGACCGCAAGCTCCTCTGAGACAGGATGTGTGACTGTACTTGTACTGTAATACATGCTACTGTTTGACTGTACTTGTACTGCTCTCCCATTCTATCTAATACATATATTCATCATCATTGTCAGAATGAATTTGGTTCTGATTAAGAGCTCCGGCTTTGTTCCGATGATCCCGCCTTCCAGTTCCATCCAGGAAAAGAGCAACGCGACTCACAGGAGATGGATGAAATCAGAAGGCGACAACGGAAATCCGATTGTTCCGAGAGAGCGCCGCTTCGCCGTGACTTCCCAGATTAACCTGCTGGAGTCCTGAATCAGAACCGACTTCTGATCCAGAAGCGCAGGAGGATTCTGGCTTCACATTTGCAGCCAAAAAGATTTTAAAATATGCATCGGGTGAAATTATGGTCTGTAAGGAAGCGGTTTGTTCTGGAATAAAAAGGTTCTGCTCAGGTGGGCGAAGAACCGAGCCTTTCAGCTCACGAGCCTCCTCTCGCTCATTTCCCCTGACGAGGTTTTTAACCTCCAGGATATTCTCCTTTTCTTTTTTCTGCCCACGTTGTTTTAGGTTTTATTAGAATTTGAAGCATGTATTTAATTTTATATCAGAATAAATGATATAATCCTAGATCTAATCATTGGCCCATAAAGCTTTATTGAAGCTCAATTTCACTGACGTGCTTCCTCCGGTGGAAACATGGCGCCCCAGAAGAAGACCTCAGCGTTCCGAACTCCCTCCTCATCCTCATTCCTGACTGGGAATCCTGAGAATGCACCGGGAGGACACAGATCCACGGCGGCCCGAAAGAGTCCAACACAGACCATAAACAGGTCCATTTGCTTGGGTTTCAACCATCGACGTCTTTCTTCGACGCCACATGACATGTGTTCTGATCCATTATTCCGATGGACCCATAATTGAGTCCAATGGAGGCTTTTAGAGGCTCTGACTGAACCACAGCCCCGGCAGATGAGAGGATGATATTACATTAGCCTGAGTGCTCGTCCCCGAGGACGGGTGAGTCAGCGTCTTCACCAGCGGGTCACTGCTGTTGACCCGCCCCACAGGTACGGGGGCAGGGCTTATCGAATCAGTGCAATTTAGCAGGATGAAAATTGTGTTTTCAAGTATTTCCTGTTATTGAGAATTAGAAAAAGCACTCGGAGAGCGCAGACCTCCCCCAAGCAGCTCGTTCCCCTCCTAAATGGATCGACACCGTCCACACAGTGATCTGGATCGGCACCGGAAGGTTCTAGATTGTTCTTGGTCCTCTTTACAAAACCAGAATATAGTGCAGCAAAATGATTCGCTGGTGCAAATTCCCATCCTCGTTCCCTGCAAGCTAATTCACAAATTCAAGCGTCGGCGTGAACGACTTCCGTCCCGATCGGACCGTCTGGGTGGGAGAAACGACTTCCTGTAGCGGCAGGCGAGGGAGGGAGGGGGCCATTCCGGAATGAATCAGAGTTTGGGGCAGAAATATTCCAGTTCCTCAGCTTCCCATCGAACACATCCAGTCCAGGAGATTACACCGGAGAAACGCTTTAGGTGAAAAGATGGCCGACACCGGCGCGGTTACGGAAACGATGATTTACGTTCACTGTCATTGGCGGCATAAAGGAAGGGGCGGGGCAAAGGATTAGCGCTCTGCTCGGAAGCTTTCCGTCGATGACTGAATCGGCCTGAGGAAACCAGAACCGTTTGGTTTGTGCTCATTTCTGTGCCTTCTATCGGGTTATTCCTCAAAATTAGTTTTTGCAGAATAAAAATCAGTCAATCAGGATTTGTTACTGGATGAAACGCCACGGCTGATTTCTGCTTCCTTTTGTTTCCTTCCCGTGTGCGTGTGGGTGTGCGTGTGCGTGTGCGTGCGTACGTGTGGGCAGGGCTTCCTACTTCCTGGCACACCTGTGTGATCGTCACACCTGTCAGCAATCGCTTCATCAAGTCTTCCCGGCTGCGTTTCCTCCTCTTCGGATCACAGCTCAAATAAACGTGACAATTAACCCTTTGTGTGCCGCTTCTCTGGGTCTGGTTTAATCTTTTTTAATCAAACAGCAACACAGGTTCATGTTACACTTTGACAGCGTTTGTCTGTCTGTTGGCACGATTACTGAAACACTGAATCCTGGTTAAATCTTGAGAGCGATCCGGATGCCCGTCTGGATACAAAATAAATCTGGAGGCTTTTTATTTATTTATTTTTTTATCCCATTTTGTAAAATCTGCATTCAATCCACTCCCCAAACATCCCAGTCATAAAGGGGTCCGATATGAACCATCATGAAACGTGTCTTCTGGTTCTGATCCAGAATGAGGTCAGGAACAAATATTACATTTTAACATTAAAACCCATTTATGGATTCAAGAATCAGTTAAAAATAAACATCAACTCTGATTCACGTTGACTTTTCATGGTTGGTGTATAAAGACACCGAGAACAATCTAGAACCTCCTGGTGCTGATCCAGATCACCGTGTGGACGGCGTAGATCCAGTTAGGGGGGGGCGACCTTAACGACATTAAAGAGTTTACATCACGGCCGTTACCCAGAATTCAAAGTGGTTTTGCTGTTGCAGCCGCGTCGCAGGCGATGATGCGGATCCTTCCCTTCCAACAGGTTTAAGAGCTGGAGTTGCTCTCAGCCAATCAGACGTGATCCATGGTCGCTACCGGTCCATGGTCATCTGACCCCCCCGGCTGGGCTATTAGGCTTTATTATGAAGAAGGGCATGATGGGTATTGTAATAATGAACGCTCAGCTGCTGTGAATGCATATTAATAAAGCTTCTCCCCCTCCAGACCGGCACACAATGAACACCACAGGGTCGGTAGATCGCTAACGATTGTTGGTTATGGACTATTGACGGCTTCTGTGAGCTGCTGCTCCACGTTATTGATCAGTTTGATTACCTCCTTTGATTACCTCCTCCTCTTCTTCCTCCTCAGTTGGACTTTTCTCCTTAGCAAAGAAGCTCTCCAAAGACGCTTTTTTTATTTTATTAATTTTTGCTAGTTTACGGCTGTTTTTTTTAGCAACGTATCATTTAGAGGCGAATCCGGTCGTTTTTTCAAAATAAAACACCTTTTAGACGCTAATAATCGATACAACGGAAATGTATATAAATTAGTTCTTTCTGTGCGGCCCGGTAACAAAGCCTCACGGACCGGTACCGTGCATCTCCTGGGGGCTAAGCCCCCCCCCTGTCCTTAAAACCTATAGTGACGCCCCTGAGAACACCTTAACCTGGCGATGAGTGTTGTGTGTGTGGGGGGGGGGGGGGCTCGTTGCCCCGACCCCTGAGAGTCTGGGTACGTCACTGTTAGTTCCTAAAGTCTATCAGAACGTATTTAGGGATTTCACACCGGATCTCCTTGACCCAAACGGAACGAGACGTTTCTGCAGACCCGGGTGGAGCCCGGTGCCGGTGCCGGTGCCGGTGCCGGTGAGCGGGCGGGCTGTAGGAAGGAGCAGCCGCCCGGGATGGACGACCCGACAGCGGGACGCCTCTCTCCCCATCACGGTGTGAACGGCAGCGGCTTCACGCTCCACAAGCCTCCGCCTCCTCTCCCCTCAATCTCCTCCTCTCTCGTACGCGCGCGCGCGCGCGTTTGAGTGAGTGTGTGCGTGTGCAGAAGTCGAAGCACGAGGCAGGAGGAGGCACGGAGGAGGCACGGAGGAGGCACGGAGGACGTCCTTTCTTCCAGTCCCCGGAGCCGGAGATGCGAGGCAGCAGTTCGAGGCTCGCCCGCGCTGCCGCTGCCCGCTGCCGGTGAACTTCCCCGGTGCTCCCGGATCCCCGCTCCCGGATCCCCGCTCGGTGTGCGCGTGAGGAGGTAAATCGGTGCGCGATGCGGCTGCTTCGCCGCGATCCCGCGGTATTTCGCGGGGAGCTCTCCAGCCGCGGCGGTGCTGAAACCAGGCTCCGATCAAACAAGGAAGTGCGTGTGCGTGCGAGTCCACGCACGGTCTCTGCCCGTTCGCACGCGAAATGCACGACCGAATGCTGGACTGGACGTTCGTTCCAGATACGCGCTCAGCCGCCCGTCCGCGTCGGTGTCGGTGAACGCGCAGCGCGGGCGCGTCCCTCCAACGGAGGACGGAAAGTTTGAGACTCGGTCGTTAAACGTTCCGGTACCGGGGACACCGAGCGCGCAGCCGGCCCGCGTTATTGGGGTTGCTGATTGGGTTCGTGGATCCGGGGGGGGTTCACGCTGCGCGTTTCGCGTTGCGACCTATAGTGACCTTGGCGCATTGAGAGAACGCGCCCCACGCACTTTCCGTGCGCCTTTGTGACTGTTCGGCTCCGTGAAAAGCGTAAAGCGGAGGCCCTTCTGGATCCGGTAGTTTTACGTCTCATCACGCATTTGACGCGTCGCTGCGTTTAGTCCCGTTTGCGCGTAACAGTAAATAATGCATAATTCTGTTCTGCTTTCCGTTCCAGATCTGGACCCGGAGGAAGATCCGCTTCTCCCTCACACCGCTCAGAGGGGACTAAAAGCCATCATCATGAACTTCGTTATGAAACAAGCGCTGGGAGGTGAGACGCTCCAAACTTCTCTGGATTTCCTCTTGACGCGCACACGCAGCTACACATCATCATTCTCCTCACGGGCACGCCCGCGGCGCAGGGGGCGGTCGATCCGTCCTCCCTTCCTGTTTTCTTCTTCTATTGTCTGTCTCTTTTATTCCGGTGTGCCGTGCTCGCCGCGCCGGTCTGCCCCCCGGGCCGCGCCGGTCTGCCCCCCCCGGGCCGCGCCGGTCTGCCCCCGGGCTGCGCCGGTCTGCCCCCCGGGCTGCGCCGGTCTGCCCCCCCCGGGCCGCGCCGTGTCCAGTTTACGAACCGGCTGCTGATTTCATCCCGAGCTGCCGTGGCCTGAAGGGCATTCCGTGTTCCGGTGAGCGCAGCCCGGTTACCGTGCGCTCCGGCAGCTCCGGTCTTGAATCACGGCGTTGCGGCGCCTCTTGATTGGCCGCTGCGGGGGGGGGGCTCTTTATCTCCGCGAGCTGAATGCGGGGTTTTCACCGGGGGGTTATAATCAAAGGAACGAGAACGCGTTTCTAATTGCTCGTGCGCCCAAACACGAGACGATCCGAGCAGCGTAATGGGTTTTGAGGGAGGACGGTGGTGGTTCTGGTTCCTGGGACGGGCTCGGACCATCCGGAGTATTTAAGGGTCCAGTTTGTGTCTCCTCCTTTCTCTCCGCTGGTTCATCCGTCCTCCAACATCCAACCTGTATCAATAAAAACATGATGATCAATATTAGATTTCTGCTCCTCTTCTCATCCAGCTCTGCTCTGCTGTTCTGATCGACTTAGTCGATTAATCGCTGAATATTGTGGCGACGTGAGAAGTGATTATTGATTAGTGATCTGTTGGGTGTTATTTACATAAATACAATAATAAATAAATCTGAGCTTTGGTGGTTCTGAGTTCTGGTGGATCTGAACTTTGGATCTGAACTTTGGATCTGATCTCTGGGTTCTGGTGGATCAGCCGGGTACAGATCTCAAACGATGAGCTGGATCTGGATCCGCTTCATTCAGCAGCTGCTGAAAGTCAAACTCCATCTTCATCATACGAGACCTCCTCCTCATCCGTCATTTTCTCCCTGATGTAGACTCTGTCCTCCTGGTTCTGTTACAGTAGAACATATTGGGGGGGGGTCCTGAGGCGCAGCATCCATGAAGACGAGGAGGACTCAGACCCGCTGAACTGTGCAGAAAATAAATTTCACACATGAGGAGGAGCAGATAGTTTGCGCCGAGGTCTTCACCGTAAGCGGAGGATTTCCTTCCGTCTCAGGGAGCTCGTTTCTGTTCGTTCTCCTCTTAATGAGTTTTCAGTGGATTAGCTTCTGGGCTATTATCTCATCTCTCTCTCCTCTCTCTCCTCCTCCTCCCATCGCGGCTGTTTGTATTCTGTCTGCTGCAAACATTGAGGAGTGAAAGTGGCCCTCCTCCTCCTCCTCCTCCTCCTCCTCACCCATGCAAATCATTGATTGGACATTTCTCACAGGGATCTGAGGAGAGCAGAATAAAAGGAAAAAGTAATATCTGCCTAAGATAAGAACCGATAGCGCCAACGCTAAGTAGCTTCTCCATAGCTGACGAGCTGAATAATTAGCCTGACTAGCGCTGACATATGAAGCTCTGATGTAGGTCAGCCTGCCCGAAAAGATGAGGACATATTTGTATTGAATATTGAATACAAGTTATAAGGAATATAAATATAAGGAATCATAAAAGAAAGATATTTTAATAAATTTTGTCAAATTTGTGCCCAGTTGTAAACTGATCGAGTATTAAATGACAATCTGACGGAATAATTCCTCATCTCTGTTCTTCTTCTTCTTCATATCGCGGCATAAAATATCCATTCTGCATGAAATGATCCCGTTTTTAATCAGCATGGAAAATTAGCTGCATAAATATGGAATATACGAAAATGTAAAGCGCCCAAAGACGCTTGCGAAAAAGAAAAGCCTCGTTTGGACCTTTGCTGAAACGCCTCACGGCCTGCAGGGGTCCCTGAACCAGAGTTTTAGACCCGCTGGGCCTGAAAGCAGGAGACCGAGTTCTGACTGCACGGACGGGAATCCAGATTTATCGGCTGTGACTTCATCAAAAGGGCTCGGAAATAGAAGACAGCTTCTTACTTCCTGCTCTTGCTCCTCTTCCTCCTCCTCCTCCGTCATCTCTGCCCTGGACCTCAGTGAAGGAGGAGGAGGAGGAGGTGTAGGAGGAGTAGAGAGACACTTTTATCTTTCAAACTGCGTATTTTATCTAAGGTTGTGAAGTTGGGAAGGTTTTCTCTCCTTCTCAGTTCTTCCTTTCTACCTCCTCCTCCTCTTCCTCCTGAATCACAATTATTTTCCTGTTTTACACCTCCCCCCCAGCTCCCAAACCGTCCATCACTCTTTCTATCTACTCCTCATCCTTCAATTTTATATAACTCTTCTCCCTCTCCTCCTCCTCCTCCTCCTCCCTCTTGCTCCTCTGTCAATGACAGTAAATCTGAAGGGGAGGTGCAGAAACCTCAATCAGGTCCGCCACAGGGAGAACCAGAACCGGGGTTCTGTGATTTATTGTTTCCTTGTGCGTGGCGAGAAAGATGGACGGACCTTAGTGGTCGGGTTCCGCGCACGCACGCACACACTGCCTGATGATGTCATCAGGCACACTGACAGTTTATTCAGTGCGTGTTCTCCATCATGGACTTGATGTGTAACGTGTGAAGGTCACATGACCGAGGCAGCCTGCCCTACCCCCGCCCTTAGATTGGCTCTAGCACCAACATGCATCCAGCAGTTCTTCCACCAAACGGCGTCAAACACAGAACCGCCTTTATTTCCCCTCAAAGGAAGATGATGCATCATCTCGAATTCTGATTGGTCAGTTACGGATCCAGAAAAGAAAGCCCCTCCTTAAATGTTTTAATCAATATATTATTTTACAAAACACTACTTTTGAATCAAATGTTTTTTAGAACAACCAACGGCTTCACTTTTGCAGATGATTGATGTATTGATCCGGTCCTGCAGCACCCCCCCCCCCCCCCCCCCCACTGTGCATGTCATCCGTGTTGTAATCATGGCGTCGTCGTGACAGCCGCCAGCCCAGAGCAGCTTCCTGCACCTCCCGTCTCAGTCCGGCGTCCTCAGAGCGCGTCCCAGACGTTGAGCGCCGTCTCTCTGGACGGACCCTGCAGGTTTTCAGGCTCTGGTTTACTGTCAGCAATTTAAAAAGGAAAGCGTTTCCCTTTAACCCGGGTCGGTACCGGGACGGGTCCGGGCACACGCGTTCCTTTAGCAGCGGCGACATTAGTCAGAGCTGAAGAGTCGAGGGAACAACAACACTCCACCTGCGTCGCCAGGGAGCCGGGGGGGGCGCCGGCGTGCAGATGCTGGCGCTCATTACTGATTCACACTTTGACCTAGAAAGCAGCAAACGGCGTACGCTGAGGCGGCATGAGACACGTTAGCAGCGTGGCGTGCGTCTGCACACGCCGGTGAGAGGACTGACACAGGTTAGCAGCGTGGCGTGCGTCTGCACACGCCGGTGAGAGGACCGACACACGTTAGCAGCGTGGCGTGCGTCTGCACACGCCGGTGAGAGGACTGACACACTTTAGCGGCGTGGCGTGCGTCTGCACACGCCGGTGAGAGGACCGACACACGTTAGCAGCGTGGCGTGCGTCTGCACACGCCGGTGAGAGGACCGACACACGTTAGCAGCGTGGCGTGCATCTGCACACGCCCGCCGCGGCCATGCAGCACGGTTATTCTGCAGGTTGTCCTCGCTGCACGTAGCAGCGGACTCTCCAGCGGCGCTTTATTATTTGCTACGGGTCTCGGCTGACTATTTTCATATATAATGTGTTGCGTTTCACAAGCGTGTGTGCACAAAGCCGACGCGAGGCCTTTGGACCGGCTTCTCTTTACGTTTTAAACGCTCGTGTCGTAGCGACGGTTGTCTGGCGTTTAGCAGTGTTGGTGAGATTTCTCGTCGTTGTCGATATATTTGTCGAGATCTTGGGTTTGCCGTCCGTTCACGACGGCTGGAGGCCTCGCCGGTGGGCGGGCTTTCTGAATTAAGCATTAGCGAACGGAGGCGAGGCTAGCTTGTTAGCTAACCTGTGTGCTGCCGGTTGGATGTTCAAAGACGTCTTCTATTTAAAAAAGAAGCACGGAAACCGCTCATGATTCCATATTATGGAATGTCCTGCTCGGTGCACTAGCTGCTGTAACAGAACGTCCAATGAGAACAGCGGGACAGAAAGCAAAAGCCAACCTCCACCACACCTCCTTGACCGGCATCCAAAATGGCCGCCCTGTCCAATATGTCACCTTGGCATTAAAGCGGCGTCAACACCTGAAGCATGAAGCGTGAAATCCGGGAAAAGGCCGACGCTCTCCACGAGAAACGCAGAAAGCTTGTCCCTTTTGTCCACTGCAGGCTGCTGATGGTCCATTAAAGCGTCTTGTCCTCCCCGTCTGTCCATTCTTCAGGACTCTGCTGTGTGCTGCGAGGGGGGGACGCTGCCAAGGTTTGGCCGGTTAGATTCCCGCCGGGTCAAGCCATGCAGAAAACGTGCACAGTCACGACGTTTGGAGGGTTTTGTGGACTAATGGCTTACAGCTCCATCCAGCGGAGAGGGACACGTGTAGGACGGAGGCGTGATGAAGGCGAGTGGCCGGTGGCGCCGACTCCGCCGGCGCCACGTCATCCGCCATCTGCCTCGGGGAAGGTCTCCCTGCTCCCCTCTGGATGGACGACAGGACAGATAGCAGGACAGGTGCTAACATGCTAACGTCTCTCGGGGGGGGGATGTGTAGCCAGGAGGCAAAAATGCTAACGGCTAATTGTACTTTTCATATGTTGATTAATGCAGGTAATTTAGACACAAAAAAAACACGATGAAATCATCATTCGGTCTTTTAGACCTTGTGTAGAGAGACACATCTCAGAGAGCTACAGTTTCTATGGTTACCTAGAATGGGATATATTTATTTGTATTTATTTGACTTTGTGATAAAGGTGTTGAGACAATCGCTGAAGTTTAAATTAAAGAAGCGAACCAGACGGCTATCGGTCCATCCCTGAAATGCGTTTCTGTAAATCCTACTTAGGTTCCAGCGTATATTTATCCTTTTAGCCGGAGCTTCTGTAAATATACGAGCTAAGACCTTTTGGGACAACCAGATTATTTCCGTCTCGTAGCCGCAACTGCTTCTGTTCTGCAGAAGAACGGTGCCTCGTTTGATGACTACAAATGTAGAACTCTTTGAGAAGGCGGTGAAAACAGGCTCAGCTACGCGGCGGCTTGAGTCACCGAGACTGAGCCGTGCCAAAGCATCTCCGTTTATCGCAGAGGCGATGTAGATCAATACTTTGAAGGCTGACTTGAGCGGCAGCAGAAAGGAGCTTTGAAAAAGATGGCGAGTTTCTGCCCTTCCTCTGCAGGTCTTGGAAATAAAAAGCGCTTCTGATCAAAATGAAACCTCTGTGAAGGCTCGGAGGACGTGGGCGGAGGCAGCCGCGAGGCAGAACGAACTTCCGCTGAGGCTACAAAAGCTCGATGGAGAACTCGCATCCCAGAAACACGGTCGACTCGTCCTCACCGTTGCCTCTGTTGGGCTCCGCGTTGCCTTCAGGTTCCGCTTAGCTTTGAGTTCCAAATGTGCGTGTGGCGTGTATTTCTAACCTCTGATCTATTTTTGACGGCGTTTGTTTGTTAGCAGGATGATGGAAAAACTGCCGGATGGATCTCGGTCTAACTTAGATCCCATTCAATTCTGAGAGCGATCCGGATTCCCGTCTGGATACAAAAACATCTGGATTTTTCCCATTTACTTATAATGGAAGCTTAAAAAAAATCATATCTTGTAAAGTCTGCATTCAATTCACTCCCCAAACATCCCAGTCATAAAGGGGTCCGATATGAACCGTCATGAAACATGTATTCTGGTTCTGATCCAGAATGAGGTCAGGAACAAATATTAGATTTAAACATCAACTCTGATTCACTTTGACTTTTCATGGTTGGTGCCGCCGGCGACCGGACCTCTAATTAGTTTGCAGATGTAAGCCGGTTGGTTTGCGTCTCCGTTTCGGGGGGGGGGGGGGGGGGCTGGTTAAACGTGTCGGTGGCGGAGAAGGAAAGTAGGCGCTTAACGAATCCCCGAGGATCTTCCAAAATCCCGTCGCAGCATTCCAACAAGCGCACAAAACCCAAGCGGCTGATCAGAAGGGCTCGGCGAGGAGCAAGCAGCGCTGACACGTTTCTATTTATGCGTCAAGCAGCGCGGACACGTTTCTATTTATGCGTCAAGCGGCGGCTTCTTCTTCAAATGTACTGCACCTTTCGACATTTTTCGTCAGACATGCTGGATTTCAGGCAAATGTGGGATCGTGCGTCCGGATCCTGTCAAAGGAAACCTTGACGAATGAAAGGAAATGAGGCGCAGACTAATTTCATCGCTTCGCTGACCGTCCCAGCCTCGTTTCCTTTCACCTGCGCATCCTTCCCCGTCGGCTCCGCCTTCTGCCTCACCTGAACCCAGCCCATTTCCTGTTCCTCCTGTTTCGCTTCTACACTTGAGCCGAAAGAAATTCTGTTTCTGCTTCTGAGAACGCTATCATGGTCGATAGGAGCTGCAGCGGTCGGCTAACTTAGCTTAGCATTCAGACAGCTAGCCCGAGATGACACAATCTGCACATAAACATCACCGTTAGCATGTTAGATTGGTTTTGTAGCTGCTTCCATACCTGTGTTCAACTTCCTACTGCAATCCCACTGGTTGCCTGGCAACTGGAAAAGTGACAACATGTTTAAAATCAGTATGCATGATGGAATCCTATTGATGTACACTTTTACACACAGGGATTGACGATGACCTCACAGTCGCATTAAATCAATATAAAGGAGCCATTATGGATGAAGAGCTCGTTCCAAACTTCCAGCCTTTGGCGATTGTCTGCATTCTACATAAAAAAGGATAAATATGTTTCATCGCTCTCTTACTGTGTAGACTGACGTGTGCGTGTGTGTGTGTGCGCGTGTGTGCTCGACTTCCTGTCATGACATTTAATGGCGCTTCACCGGCCCGTCAGAGGCGGCGCTGGCAGGAATGGGTTTTTTACGACCGGCAGAGGACGCGGAGACAAACCTTTATTGTAAAGGTCAGTCCCTCTGCAGACACTTGCAGCGGCGTGCAGCTGGAGGCTGAGGCGTCGCCTCGGATCATCGGAGACAATGTGACGTGACGAGGCGACGGCAGATGAAAGAGAGGCTCATCCTCATCGCCGCGGTGACGGCAGGCTAACGATAAAGAGGCCAATTACCGCGGCTACGTGGAACCGTGTCACATGAAGAGCGTTGATTAGCTCGCGTCTTCTTCCTGGTTGAGCAGCTGCAGCGCGACGTCGCGTCACCGGGAGTTCAAAGCCTCGCTGGCGGCTTCGCTCGGGTCGAGTATTTAAAGAAAACATGCCACCATTGGTCGGGGTGTTTAGCCTCGTTAGGCCTCGCGTCGCCGGCTAGCAGCCGAACGGCAGCAGGGGGGCCGTTTAATCGGTCGTATCTCTAAACGCAGGGAACCATCGGAGGCAAAGGCATCTGCAGCCTCACCCCAAGCTGACCGCACGCACACAAACACGGAGGCTCCTTGATTTATGGGATGTGCCACGGAGACGCCGGGGGGGGGGGGGGGGTTAGGTCATCCGAACAGAAAGCATGGAGGCGCAGGAAATGGAATATTTCCTCCTGCTCGCTTCTTCTCTGCGACGTTCCGGATGAGATGGAGGTGCTTGGAGAACATCCAAGGATACGAAGGTCGCCGGGAAACCGTCGCCGGGAAACCGTCGCTCCGCTTCCTCTTCTTCTCCTTCTTTCCCTGGGTCGTTCTCCAGACACCAGGAACCCCGGACTTCTTCACTTCCTCCGTGGCCCTCGCATTTGCCACTAAAGCCTAAGCGAATAGGAAGCCTCTGTGTGAACCCGCCCCCTGGGATGACAGGCGGGGACGTGGAACCGGCTGCTTCATGAAGAACGCCGTCCTTTTTACGGGATAATTCTACCGAGGTTCACGGAGGACGGAGACGAAGATGCTAAACCGGTATTAACGGCTCCCCCCCTTAGAGCGGAGCTCTAATTTAGAGCATCCATCTTTGTTCTCTGTCTATTAATACCTCGCCGCGTCCTCGCTGACCTTTCCTTGACAGCCTCCATTAATACTTCAGCGTCCATTTATAGTCAAGGAGCTTTGAAATGTGTTTTGATACGGTTCTTTTTTCGGGGGTCAGAGATTCGCCGACTCCATTGATGTTTGATTGGCTGCAGTTTGCATAATGGGGTATGATGGAATCTGCAGAATTAGAATATCTTTTTTTGCTTTTGTACTGTCACTATTTCGTATATATATTTGGGCCTCTTTATTATTTAAAGACAAATAAAGTCCCGTCACGCATCCCGAGACTATTAGCATTCAGTCAGGCCTTTTATGTCTCTCCTGAAGCCGCTTAAATCTGAACGTCCAATCCGAGCACGTAGCATAAACGGTAGCATGATAATCAGCTTCTTGGCCATTAGCTTGCTAGTTTAGTTAGCATGAAGCAGCTAATAGTTGTCTTACTGGGACGCTGCAGCCTCTCCGACTCACTATGGATGAATCGCCGTCCCGAATCGACTTCCCGTTTCTCCTCAGAGAAGATCCGCTGCATTCCAATTCCTCTCCTTTCTTTCTTTGACTTTCACAGCTTCAGTTTCCATCTCACGTTGCCATGACGAGGATTCAAATCCTGGCAAACACCAAATGAAGCTGGGAGAAAACTTGAATCCGATTCTGACCTTGATTCCCAGCTCACTTCTTACCCCCCCCCCCCCCCAAGATTCCGAAGCAATGTTTGCTGCTTCCAAACGTCCTCCGAGGATTATGATGCAGCAAAATCTGAAATCTGAACGCCACCTTGCTGCCCTTCTCCTCTCCGCCTACTTCACACTGTAGACAGATGGACAAGCTGCAAAACAGTCTCATAAAACGTAGAATGATCTTTTTAAACTACGTATTTGCGCGGGATGATGGTTAAAAATATCCTCTTGCAAGAGTCTCTCATCGTCTCTGGACCTCCAGGCTTGCATTTGAAAGCAGACTTTTCATTGATGTTTTGCACCGAAATCAAACACTGAACGACTCCCTAATTTTCTGCGGTGAGATGGAACGAGTTCAAAGGAGAGAGCAGAGATTCACTCTCTCCTGGTTCAGAGAAAGACGGCGTATCAGTAACGGTGTCAGGACGCGCGTCTCTGAAACGGTGCGTTTGATTACAGAGCGTTTCGTCATTTCACTCGAAATGGAGCCGAAAGAAAGAGACGGCAATCCGATTCATGGCTTGAACGAACTGGTCTGCGTTTCGTGGCCAGCGTGGATCGTGCTTCCAGTTGGAAACGTCAGCGGACCTTCAGCGCTGTGCGTTTGGAATGAGGCCATTTTTTTTTTATTCTCTGTGCTTCAGATCCCAACGGATAAATAAAATACGAGGAACCATCCATTCAAGAGATACAACAAGTCGATTGGAGGGAACGTCACCATCCAGCTTAGAATTCCCTCCGCCTCCTCTGGCTAACAAGACATGACTGAAAAAGCTTTGTGACCCCCCCCCCCCCCCCCTCTGTAAAGCGATGGGGGGGTTCAGGTCTAAAGTCACCGCTGACGGCGTCGAGGTCGATCCAGTTTGAATAATTAGGTACCATCTGAACCAGATTCCGCCCCTCCATGCGATCGATGAGCGTCCTCTGATAGTGGCAGGGGAGGAAGAGGAGGGAGTGATGATGCACAGCAGGAAGTCAGGAATCCGTTAAGCTTATTAACAGACTGAGGTTCTCCAAAACCTCCAGGAGGCGCAGACGAAGGGGGGGGGGGGCATAATGCAGGGAAAACACACCAGAGAATTGCACCAAGGGGGGTTCGTGGTGACATCACGCCGGGAAGGCGGGGCTGCAACCGGATCATCGATTGTCAGACGATCGACTCAGACGCCGTCGTCTTTCGGCGGCTGCTGTCCTTGATGTTTGTTGATGATGCAAATCACAGCGGCGCTGAAGAGGGAGAACATTAGCATCTGTAATCGTGCCATGAGGGGAATGCTAGCCATGAAAATGCTAATTTAGGTTTGATGGATTCTCCTAAGTATAGATCTCATTTCAGATTACCCTTCTTCTGTTGGGGCGCTTCAGGGCTCTCATCTGAGAGGGGGGGGGGGGGTAAATGAAAGGGTTAATTCTGTTCCACTTCATGCTTTTAATTTGAATTTATAATGAATCGAATCACAGATGGAGCGATGGAGGAATCCAACCCGTTAATTGGCTTGTTGCTCAAAGGTGTTAGAAGTCTCAGGTGTGAGCGTATAAATAAAACGAGTGTTGGAATAAAACAGCGAATCACACGGACTCGTGTCTCCGCCTCTCGAGGTGCGTGTTTGGACACCAGATTGCGTTGAGCCGCAGGAAGAGGAATCGGGAACTCTCTGCTGCACGAACAGAACCTTTCACGAAGCTCGCCAGATCAGAAATGGAGCGCACGGATCTCAGGATTTGGATTAAGCCGCAGCGAAATTGAAAGCAAACACGGCAGATGAAACAGGCGCGATGTGGAATAAATATATTTACCCGCTACTCTCAAACAGGAAACAAAAGCTGGATATGACGTGAAAGATTTTGCTGCCGTATCTTTTTCATTGCACTTTGCAGAGTGGAATCGTTTCATGTGCTTTTTGACAGTCATTATATCTGTACTCTTTATAGTATAAATAGTATAGCCTCTGATTCCCCGGTACCCCAGAGATAACCTCCAGTCTGGAGATCCCTTTCGCTTCCTGCCCCTGAAACGTCTCTCTGCCTTTACAAATACTTCGACCGCCAACGCTTCCTGTCTTAGTTGTGCCTCTGCCATAGCAGAAACATGCATTCCCCATCCTCTCAAACGTGTTTTCAGTTTAGCTCATTGTGTTACTGAGGTAACGCGCTTCAGTTTGCTGCGCAAGGACGTTTTTAAAAGACTCATTCAAGCCACTCGAGGCGCCCGGATAAACGCGGAATGGAGGAAGGGAAGGGAAAGAAAGGCTTCAAGGTCTTAACGGCAGAGCGAGCTTCAGCTATGAACTAATCTGTCCCCAGTTCGTCGTTCACTCTTGACCCCGTTGAAGCGATTTTCCTGCCCCCCCCCCCGACCAAAAGCGCTGTTAATAGACTCCGAGGACGACCGTCTTCCGAACACCGAACCGGTCCCCCGGTCGACTCGGAGTTGCTTTAATCAAACACATGTTCTCCTTCTTTTCAGGGTAAAAACTGAAAAACGTTTGTAACGAGGTGAAGCACTCAAAGAAATCGCAATGCAAGCTAAGTCTTCTTCGGAACCCCCTTCCTGAGCAGGAGGCTGTTAACGGGGGGGGGGGGGGGGGGGGTCTGGACGGTTGGGGGTTCCAGCAGGAACATTCAGCTATGGGGCGTTTGAGAACTGGTGGCAGATGGGAGCGGAGGAACACCGAGTCCTTGAGCCGGTCCCGCTGTTCCTCCCTGCCCGCGCCAGTTCATTTCGTCTGTCTCACTTTCTTCTTCTCTTTCTTTTATTCTTTCTTTCCAGGATTTGTTCCTCTTTCCTGTCGTGCTCTTCCTCTTCTTGCACGTTCATCTCTGTCAGTCCGTCTAATATTCCACCGTCCTTCTTGGTGACCTTGTTCCAAAGTCCTTGTTATTCTTCTCTCCATCCCCCCGTTGAGTGCCTTTGAGCTCCATGGGGGGGGGGGGGGGGAGGGGGGTGGGTGGCGTGTGTCCTTCAGCTCGAAACATGAAAACCGCTCCACACAAGTGGAATCCTCTCCAACCTGACAGCACCTGGGGGGGGGGGCACACTCGAGTCCACTCTCTGCACTGACAGCCCAATGTGGCTGTGCACACTTATAGTGAGACACACAACGAACACACACACATGCATGGGGGAAATGAAGAGCTGCACGAAACATACATCCATGCCCCCCCCCCCCAGCATATAGCCAAAGTCTACACCCCAGATCCAGGCCACATTCCCTTTGTTTTTGTCAACATTTGAGCGTTTGTGGATTAACGTTCTCTTTTGTTGCACCAACATGAACAAAGGTTCCTCCGGAGCTTTGGGGGATTTCAGCAGCAATAAACAGAACTTTAGTTAAAACCTTTATTTGCTTTTCAAGCTTCCGCTATGATTCTTTGTCGAGCCGTGGCGCCATGAGGGATGAGTCTTTGTACTTCGGATGCTGATTTACCGCTTCCTCCGGAGCGTTCTCCTTTTTCTTACGGTTCCCACACACACCGCGTCTGGCAGGCTCGGGAATGCAAACTCTGACATCGCTATGGAATAGCGGGGCAATTAGCCCCGGGCGTTGAGATTAGGCAACAGCAAGAGATCCAGCCGCATCCTTTACATGAGGATTACAGCTGATCAACAGGGACCGGAACCAAGGACCTTAAAACAGACGGGAGGAGGTCAAAGATGTGTCGGCAAAGGCCGCTACGCTAACAGGAAATGTGAAATGACCCTGATCCATTTACAACGAAGCCGGAAATATTCCCGCTCAGCAGCTTAAACCGGGACAAGGAGCAGAAAGACAGGAAGATCCCAAAACCAAAGAAGAGTTCCTGCAGGAAAGTTTCTGGGAGAGACTCCAGCCCGTCCATAACCCCAAACAGGATATAATACTTCAACACTTTTGACTACGTCGACCTGAAATGTCCTCAAGCTGGCAAACGACGGGACAGCGTGTCCTCCGCACTCTAAGGGCTGAGAGGAAGATGAGAGACATCAGCTTGACTGTTAATTAGCAGTCGCCGTCCTGTCTGACAAAGGACTGAGGCTTGTCCCGGTCCATCAACACGGCGAGTTCAGACTCCAGCCAAGAACCTCGGGGTCAATGCTGTCTCATCAATTTCGCAGCCCAAGCAGATGGCTGCGTCTCGGAAGTCGTCCTCCGGAGGGGCCGCGAGCCCAGACAGAAGCGCTAACAGCGGAAGGAAATGTGCGGCTCAGCGTTAGTTCACAAGGTCCACTTCTCATTACAATCAATTATGTCCCCGCCAGCTGAAAGCCGCGGGTTCGGGGCCCGCCGGGCCGCAGCGGGTTTCACCGGAAGCGAAGATGACGCCTCTGGAGCGGGAGCACAGAGCCAGAACCTCACGTCGATGTAAGGTTCAGACGCAGCTCGCCGCGCCGGAGGACGCTCAGGACCGTCTGTACCAGATCCAGATTTGAACTTTGACTGCTCAAGTCGGCATAACTGGAAGGATTAAAAAGAAAAGAGTACCGGGAGTAAGACGTAAATAGGAGCACGGCAGTTAAGATGACTAACAAGACGTCACTCCTTTTAAAACGATAGAATGAGCGGCGTCTCTGTGGCCTGACGGCTCCAGCAGCGTCTCACAGACCGGGACGCATCCGTAACGCTTCGTAAAGCTTCGTAAAGCTTCGTAAAGCTTCGTAACGCTTCGTAACGCTTCGTAAAGCTTCGTAACGCTTTGTAACGCTTGGTAACGCTTGGTAAAGCGTCGTAACGCTTCGTAAAGCTTCGTAACGCGTCGTAAAGCTTCGTAACGCTTCGTAATGGTTCTTAACGCTTCTTAACGCTTCGTAACGCTCCGTAACGCATCATAACGCTCCGTAACGCTTCGTAACGCTTCATAACACGCTGTCAGTGTTCTCCAATCCTCTACTACTGTGACAGCTCTGCCACATGTCGATTGGGTCAAAGGACACATTTTGAAATATGACTTTAATATGAAGCACTAAATGTCGCGGGAGCGTTCCAATCCCTCGGTAATCCGGAGCGTTTGGCACCGGAATCGAGCGAAGGGGAGGGTTGTCTCTGTCTCTCAATCTTTCCGGTGTCTCATTAGAAGATTTCTGTTTCATTTGGCGCTTTTGTCTTTCTCAGGGGCCACCAAGGACATGGGCAAGATGCTCGGTGGGGAGGAGGAGAAGGACCCCGATGCCCAGAAAAAAGAGGAAGAGAGACAAGAGGCGCTGAGGCAGCAGGAGGAGGAGAGGAAGGCCAAATACGCAAAGATGGAATCAGAGAGAGAAAACATCCGGCAGGGCATCCGGGATAAGGTAAAACTATGCAAGCATCTTATTGGGGAGCGATCCCGGATCAGAACCAGCACCTCTCACGTTTCTATTTCACACTGGAGCCACAACTTTAATGTTGTTATTCTTAGTCTTTCATCATTGGCTATGTAATTCACTGGGAGCAAGTATTTTAATTGACAGCATCAAACTGCTTTCAAATATTCCCCTCGAGAGTATTTGATTTAAACCTGGAGCCGAAAACGGGCTGAACTTCTAAGTCTCTGTTTGGAGTCGGACGATCGAAGCTGTGAATCCCATCCCGTTAACGTCCCTCCTCTTCCTCTGCAGTACGGCATCAAGAAGAAGGAGGAGAAGGAGGCGGAGGCGGCGGCCGCGATGGAGCAGGCCGCCGAGGGGAGCCTCACCCGCCCGAAGAAGGCGGTTCCCACCGGCTGCGGCGACGAGGAGGAAGAAGAGAGCATCGTGGACACGGTCATGAAGTTCATCCCGACCCCGCTCATGGATATGTTCAATAAAAAGTAACGGCGTCCCGGGTCGAGCACGGCAGAGGTACAAAAGTCGAGCAGAGACATTCCTTCGTCCACTCCGCCCCTCCACGACTCCTCGCCCACGCCATCGATCCGGCTTCTAAGTGTCCTGGACTCGAGCAACATGACATCAATTTGCCCTCGATGACGGCTTTACGTACTTTTTAATCTCGCATTTTCATTGCGATGATTTGAGAAGTACGCAAAGTGCGTTCGGCATCTTTCAAGGCAAATCTAATGCCATGTTTCCAAAATGTCAAGCACTTAGAAGAAAAGCCATCATCATCCTCACTTATCGTTTGTAAATAGCCTCTGGTTATTAAAAAGGAGAATTGCGTAGGAGTAACACGCGGCATATAACAAGATGATGAAGAGTATAAGCCATATTTTTATCGTCTATAAAAATTATCCAAATCATATAGAAATTAAAATTTTCCTTTTCTCTTCTTGCTGATATTTGATACATAAACTGTATATAAATTGATTTTTTAATGAGTTTTTCCCTTGTGAGGATTCACCCCATTAACCGTCCGACGTGAATGTGTCGAAATGTGACAACTGGAAAGAGAAGGATTTCAAATATTGTATTTTTTTTTAGCATGCAGTGAAAATTTGTGAAGTGGCGTACGCACACGGGTCCAATTTCATTTTGTCGCAGTTAATTACGTGAAATACATCGATATTTGAGGAAATAACCGGTTTCCCATTTTGATTTCACTTACGTGTCTGAAATATTCTTCCCGCACCGGAAGTTTGTCTCAAAGCAGTAAAAACAAAACAATTTTCTCATTTCCATCATTTATTTTGTAAAAAACTTCACAACCAAAACGATGTTGTGATCACACTATATCTGAACAGACGGTGACAATAGTGCAATATACCAATGTGGATGAAGTTGTCCTGTGTCCGTTGGTTTAACTGATGGGACTGGACTTCAGTCCCATCAGCGATAACAGACAATCTTCATTGTTGTATGTTTAGACTCTTCTAATTGTGTCAGTCGATGTTAAAGGCATGGACATGTCTCCATAGCGACAGTGAAGCCTTTGTAAATCAAACATATTTGATTTAAGTAAAAAAAAAAAATTGTTTCATGTTGCATCAAACGAGTAAAACCAGGAAATCACATGATCAAAAATCATGTAAAAACAGTAAAGTGAAGTACAACAGGAAAAACTTCACCTGCCTGAATCTAATGGCACAAATTTAAACGGATGAAACATTCTTTTCCACAGTGTCTTGTTAAAACATTCCAGATATTCCAGACATTCCACCGGACACGCGCTGGTCATGCTAAGACGTTTGGCAGAAACCAAGTCTGTGTTAGCTTACGACTTCATCACAATAAATTAACACGGTCAGAAAGTTGACAAAAGAATTAACTATAATATGTATATATTCGAGAAATATTTACGGCTTGACCAGTAAAAACTCATTTTAGCTACGTATGTTAGTAGAGATCTGTTGGATCTTACATTAAACACACTTTTGGTCACGTTGCAGCTGTTTCTACGAAGCTAGCTAGTATGGATCGAAACGTGCTCATGTTAGCATTGCTTTGTGCGCTCAGTGAAATGTTGAATATATTAGACATATAAAGGCACAGCTAGCCCTTTATTCGTGGAACCTCCTGTGATCTTATTGTGCTTCTAAACTGCCTTTGATAGCCAACTTTCAAATAGCGTGTTAGCTTAAAAGTTAGCAACCGAAGTTTACTGTTGTGGTTCAACACAGACACTCCATTGTCGGGGCAGTCATCCAATCAAACCAAAGAGTAGAGCTGGTGTCCATCGATTCACACAGGAAGTGTAATTCTATTAATTTACTGTATATTTTCTTTTGAAATTCTCAGGTATTATTCTTTTTAGGAGAGGTCCAACCCTGACCTAAACGTTATCTTAGCATAATTAGCCTCCTCTGCTAACATTTCGACCAATCTCATTGCCGAGCAAAGCCAACTTTGTGTAAGACACACCTCTTGGGCCGACGGTATTCCAGAAAGCTATGGTTACTGCCCCGTCAGCTCAGTAGGACACTTTTCTTAGTAAATATCATTAATGTGCCATTCTTTAGACGACCAGTGAGGAAGACTTCCTCAAATTGGCGCACTCTGGAAACAGATCATCCCTCATCGCCATCCATCATCTCTTAAACGCCAGGATGATTGCACTCAAAAAACTTCTAGACCACCGCCCGAACAAAACTGCCCGAGTCCTGCGTCACGACTACTAGCCGTCCGGAAAAGAATCCGACTCAGCGTTCACTCCGGAAGTCGCTCATTTGTGCCGCTAATAATAAACTGCCTGAAAAACATTTTAAGGAACTTCTTTGATGTGACTTGAATGTAACGTCTGATGTTTCTACCTGCGTCCGCCGTCCTCTGTTCTCTACGTGTTGAGAAGATTCCTACTCCCGTGCTGTATTTTTTTATTTCCCTTCTTGTCTGGTGTGTAGCCGGTCCCGTTCCTGTCCTGGTGGTTGGTAAATACTTTTACGATGTTGTGCATTCTTTTGTAAAATCTTCTCCACCCCGCCCCACACCCCCATTCTCTCCCTTATTTGTTGGCTAAATGTATGCATGCTTGTGTTGTGCCATGTAGGCAAGGTCGCCGCTAGAAGTTGCTGCGTGTCTCCTCCGTGTCTCCGAGCTCCACCTGTTAGCCTCACTGCATGCCGTTTTAGACCGATGTCTCAGTCTGTAACTCTCCTGCAAAAATGGAATCACCGCGCACTCTGAGAATAAAGTGATTTCATATGATTGTATTCCTCGTCTTGTGTTTCTGCGTTCGACTTGCTTCTTCTGCGTGAAGCGTGTTTCCTGACTTCGGGGGTGAGGCGGGTCTTCGCTGTCTCAGGTCGTCCTTTATGCGGGTGTAAATCACATGCTGCTGTTTCTGTCAGTCGATTCGATGTCTGGTATTTTATTTTTGTTTTTCCTCCAAAGAAATTTCAGCATCTCTTCAACAAAAGCGAAAAGGGCTGCAAACAGAACAGAACGCGCTGTGTTGTTCGCATCGTGATTGGAGGGTTTTATAAAAGCGCCGCAGGGACATCAGAGCGATGCAAATCGTGTCTCTCCGAGCTCTGAGGGCCGTAAGTGGCTCTGAGATTCGTGCACCGACGCACATTTTACATCAAAGGACGCTGGAGAAACGGCAGGCAAGGATTACAACCGGCAGCGACTTCAGAGTCGGGTCGAGCTCCAGCAGCAAAACGAGGTCTGCGTTAAAACGATAGATCATTTTGTCTTTTTTAAATGCTTTGCTGGCACCTTCCAGCGTGGTGAGAATGCTTTCCTTTATTTACCTTCCACTCATCCATCATGAAAATTCCCTTTCAACGGCTGCCAGATCTCATCTGGATTTCAGCTGCAAAGATGAGCCGCTTGTTTTTTTTTTTTATGAATGATTGAACATAACAATTTATTTAGAGATGCAGCCGGTATATAAATAAGTGTTTCATTCACTTGGTGGTCTGCCATCGCGCTTCATGGGGTTTTCAGACCTGGGGGGGGGGGGGGGGGGAACAACATCTTTCTCACTGTCTGTTGCGACAGATGTTGAGCCGTTTACGCTCCGCTAGTTCCTCCTCGGAGACGCTGTCGTCCAATCCAGAGGCAGCAACAACAGCGTTGTTGCTTAACGAAGTTTAATTCTAACTATTACTAGAATATCACGAATAATGGTCCAACATTTATGTTTGATTCCTTAACCGTGAAAACAAACCTTTAACAATTGGATTCAAAATGATGTCATTATTAGTCAGAAACAGAACCTCCTTTGTGGAGGTAATTATTGAAATGTCAAAGCGATCCAGAGTCCTGGATTTCTTCCGGATCACCACCGAAATGTAATCATCTATTCCTGGTGACATTCCCGACATTTCCTGAAAATCCAATCAAGATCTGTTTGTACATTTTTGAGTTATGTTGCTAACAGACGCCGACAAAAACAGAGCCCCATTGGCGGAGCTAATGAACGATCGGTCCAGAAACAGGCGCAGTAGATTCGCTGAACCCATTTCATACGTCAATAAATGTGATTGGGATCGACGCACACCTCAACCTGGCCTGGCTCCAGCGGCTCGGTTCAACGCAGAGGATCAGCGGAGCTGCGGCGTGCAGCACGGACGAGCGTAGCGCTCAAGTCTCCCCGCGGGAAGCGGAGCTTTGAATCGATGCCATTAGCATTCATGCTCCGAGGTAGCCTTTTCAGATCTTTGTGCTCTTTGAAAGCCACTCAGGCTTCAGGGAAGCGTTGGCTCTATTGGCGTCCTGCAGACACGCTGCAATCAATGTCGATTACCTACTCTCCACTGGGCATCGGACCCACGGCCCAGCCGGTGCACGCAGAGGAACCGGGCTCTGGGAAGCAGATTAGCCTCGTCCTGGAGGGCCGACGGGATCGTCCATTTGTGGAGGCTGTGGATGGAGCCAGCTGCATTCTGCCCGTGTTTTCTGCTCCGATGTCGTCTCCTGTGTTGCACGTCCTCTTTCTAAAGGAGGACAGCATCAGATAGGAGACAGCCCCCCCCCCGGCCTCTCCTCGTAGACGGAGTAATGATGGATGACGGCGTGAAATGTCCTGCTAGGTTTCTGCTCCTCCAGCAGGTGGAGACGCGAGAGGTTGATTCTGACGCCACGCAACGTCTTAGCTTCCAACTTGTGAGCGGTAACTTTTGATTGTGGTCCATTTCCCATCCAGCACCGTGGCCGCGCTGAGAACGCGTCTGAAATGGGTTCGTCCCACGATGCCAACAGAGCTGGATGCAGATCCTCTCCTGTTTTGCATGTTTTGATCGTATGCAAATCGCCCCTCGAGAGGTGACGGTGATTTCAAATCCAGCAGATGGCTGTGTGGCCGTCGTCATGGGAACCTGGAGGGGCATCCTGTCAATCTGCCTGGCCTCATTGACATGAGGTCAACACGGCGGCTTAGCTGAAGCTATGATCGGCCCGTTTAATGAATGAAAATAGCCCAGAGACCTTCGCCGTGCTCCTCGAGGTCGGCTGCATTATATGGCGTTTAATTCCAGCGCCGGACTCCGACGGGACGTTCCTCCATTTCACCGAGTTAAAAGGAGCAAATGGGCTCAAAAGGACTTTTTAAAGGAGCACTCCTGACCTCAATTAGTGTTAGAGCGCCTCCTCCAAGTCTGGAGCGCGAGCCGCCACATGATGATGATGATGATGATGATGATGATGAGTCTCTGCTATTGAACCGTCTGAGCGTTAATCCTGCATTATATATGAAACCACCCCCACAAACAGAGGCAGACTGAATGCTTTGTGCTCCTCCGTGAGGGCTTGACGGGAGTAAACAGGCTGTTTTGCTCTGTCTATAAATACCGCTGCGCTTCAGGGACGCCGTCGCCGCCACGCTGCTCTGATGCGTCTGCAACAGCACCGACGCCGTCCCGCATTGCCATCGCGCCGCCGGGGCTGAAGTTGATTCCCATCATTAGCGATACGATTCAGGGAACGCCGAACGCGCCGCGCTCCCTCTTCATTCCTCACGCGTCCAGGTAGAGCGGCGTGAAGCGCTGTCCTCGCCCCTCCAGATGAAGCGTGGAAGGACGGACCCGCCTCGCCTCTCGACGGTCGCCATCTTGGCCTCGGCTGAGATCAGAGGGGCTTAGAGAACTCTGTGAGGTGATACCGAGTCTGATGTCTGAATGCTCGCTGTGAAGGGAAGCGCGCTCTCTTTGGCAATCAAGGCTTCGGCCCCGGAGCCGAGCGGGGAGAAGGCGGGGTGAGAGCGCTGCTCCCGGTGGAACTGCCGCGATTGAAATCCGTTTGATGAAACATGTGGGAGTCCTGGGACCGAGCGCCCCTCGTTAAACTCCGGGCACATTTTCCTCTTTTCCCGGCTTGAGTTGTGACCGCTTGAGCCGCGCAGAAACCAAATTACGTGTAGCACGCATGGCTAATCGTCTCAGATTTCATTTAAGGCACTCGGATTGTTCCCACGGTCAAGACGCGAGCCGAGATTTGTGCGAAGGGGACCAATTCTATTTCAAACAAATGGGGCGGCTTTGAAACTGAAATGCCGGCCGTTTTCTCAGAAGCACCGGGAAATTTGAGATGTTCATTTGAAGTCAGCAAGTTTAAGAGGAGGTAATTTAATTTAATGACTTTACTCAAATCACTCAAATGCATTAGCGCGCCGTCGGGAACGCCGTGAGGAACGCCGTAGGGAACGCCGATACGAAGACGATAGCTCTCCTCTGCATCCGTAGAAAAGGTGAAATCTACAGCTGTCTGATTTTACGAAAATGAATTTAAAGCATGAATAGATAAAGTCTTTATGAACTAGCAGTTAGCAGTTAGCTAGTGTTCTTAGCTTTCCAGTTGGACGTGGAAGTGGAGCAGCGGGATCCTTTTTATTTCTAGCCACGCTCATGATCCGTGAAGTCTGGCTCTGGAATTCATTTTTGTCACATCTATATTTTATTTAGCGTCGAGGGTGAGTCACAAACGGCGTGCCATCTGCTGGTTGTTGTTAGCGCTTAGCGCTCATCGCTCATCGCACCAGAAATGATCACAGTTCAAATTAAGCCTGGAGGTGGAAACAAAGAGGCTGGCGTGGACGGGGTTAACGCCTTATCAAACTAACACGTGAACAACGGTGCAGGTGTGAGCTGATCATGGGGGGGGGGGGGAGACGGCCACGCTTCACTGACTGAACCGACAGCGTGGTGGAAAGGCACGGCGGCACGGTTCTGCAGCGGTTGCATGGCGCTACCATGACGACGGAGTATTTATGGCCGCTGCTCCCTGATGAAGACGTCCTCTCGGATACTTAATTAAGCCGCTGAGCAGAACCCTTTTTTTTATACTTGTTTAACACCAGTCCTTCCACGGTGGCCTCTTTATGAGACCTATAAATATCAGTCCTCCATTATTATCACGATTGTGAACAATTGTGTGTAATTAAATGCTGCATGGGATGTGTAATAATATAGCGCGCTGCTACTATCCAATTAAAGCTTGGAAGGGTTCTATAACTGATTACATGTGGGAACGGCTTCCGGTTAACAGGTGATCTCACAGCGTCGGTTCATTTGTCGGTCTTCATTTAGACATATTTAGAACACCGTTTAATAAATAACAACAATAAACATGTTTACCTCACTTTCTAACTCCTGAAAATCATTAACGCTCTCAAAACAGGGGAAACAAAAAGTTTGTCTCTTCATTAAGAAGAGCTAAATGCCTTAATTTATCATCAGGTTATCAACACGGCGCGTGATCAAAGGCGCCGCTTCAGTGCTGAAGCCTGATTTATGTCCTAAAATGTGGGTTTCATCCGATAACAGTAATTTGAGGATTAACGCCATTAATCTTAATGGCGTTAAAAGCTTTTACCGCCCACTAACGCCGCCGTGACTGCTTCGCTCCGGGGACTCTGCTCGCCCGTTTCCCACCGTGACGGCTAGAATATTTCTGGAGAACCTCATAAACATTCACAAACATCGTGATCTCTCCTGCGGGCGTTCCGCTGATTTTGTTTTCGTGTCCATCTAGTCGTTTTTAACTGATTTTCCAAAATTAGAGTTAAAAGCGAGGATGACATCACGGCCACGCCGTCCTCCGTCTGGAGAGACAAACGTCCTCGAGGCCTCCATCCCTGTTCCTTTGTACCAAGCAGAGCTGCTAGACTCTGGCTGACGGTGAGCCCGGTATCAAAGGCGTGCAGAACTACCGCCGTCGGGCAGAAGGTGGTCCTCCTCCACGCCGGCAGACATGTTGGCCTACTTTACACTCGCGCTCCCGTAATGAAAGAGCGCAAATAAATTATTCAGAAGACGACTGGAGTGGAGGGAAGGGCACATTCTGCTGCGATCCATTCTGAGAGCCATGGATCACCCGGGACGCCAGTGCGAAGTGGGAGTGGGAAAGGTTTGGAGTGATGGATCATTGGCCAACACCCACTCCTGCATTGATCCATCTGCGCTCCTGGATCGGATCAATACGACCCTGTAATCTCACCGAGCAGCTTCCTGTTATTAAACATGAACTTCATTCTTCCTGGGAGGGCCGGGTTTTATTCCAGGTAGATTTGATCAGGTTGGGTCCATTTAAACGATCGTGATCTAAATGAATATTGATTGGTCGTGCTGAAACCTGTTGGAGATTCGGAAGTAACTGAAGGTCATGACCTTTCCTTCCCATCGGCCTCCTGCTCCTTTGGGTTATTTATTTATGACATCACGTGTTTACCTGTTGACGTTCTCACCTAAAGGCGGGGCTGTAGCTCCCCTCGACGTGTGTTTGCGTCTTCGGGGCGTGGCTAATTGCTCCGCCCTCCACCACACTCCCCGCCTCCGCCTCCTCTCCTGATCACCTGTGGTTAATCGACTCATCAGCCACACCTCTGATAAGTCCCACTCCTCCACTCAGGTAATCCTTACCACAATAATGATGTCATAAATGAGTTTGGTGACGACCCTGACATATAAAAACATATAAAATACAAACTCTGAAAACATCAGAGCAATTTCCTTTTAATAAAGATTCTGGTGAGAGAATTTTCAAAAGCAGATTTGAGTCACGAATGAGACTGAAAAAAGACGAAGCGTAGATCCATCCTCTGAACGCTTCGCCCACGACATCCCATAATGCCTAAAAATAAAAGGCTGGCTTGGCGCTCAGTCATTTTGGGTGTCACAGGCAGATATTGAAGTTTCAATTATTCATTTGAGTCACAACGAGATAATGAAGAAGAGGGAAATGAATGGCGAGAGCCACCTTTATCTCAGAGCATCAATTCGTCCGCGTGCGTAACGGACTCGGAGGGGGACATGGGACACGAATGTCCCAAGCCTTTGATCCATCTGCTGTCTCACTGTTAAAGTGTCACGGCTCCGGATCGAGACGGAGGGTTTCAGATGCTTCTTGACCTATGACCTTGTTTTCTATTCGCTAGCTGATATTATCTGGGTCTGCCTCCAGTTTTACCCTCTGTGTTTATCCGGGCTTGGGACCGGCTAAAGGGAGACACTGGCTGTGCTACGCTAGCTACTGCTAACCGTGCTAGCAGTGCTACCATTCAGATTTGGAAAAAGAGTTCCAATAATCAGTTCAGATTTAACCCCCCCCCCCCCGCCCCCAGTTAACCTAATAACATAGAAGGGAATCCCTTGCCTTTTGGGGGGGGCTGTCCGACCTTGAAATAGTCTGGCCTACATTCATCCATGCCCATTTCTTAGTGGAGCGGCGCTCACTGAAACGTGTCCGGCGCGTTTCATCAGGCTGACTGAAGTTGTTCAGACATCAGAGACGGAAACGGCCTCATTTATAAATCTGGCGCAGCGGTCAGGGTTTTCATTCAGGCAGGGAAACATGAAGCACAGCGGACGATGCGCGAAAAGGACATCCGACGCCAAACCTTCCCGCAGTCGACATCGGAACTGCCTCACCGGCGTCGGCGAACTCACTTTCCCTCCGACTCCCTCCCGCATAGCTAGCAAAGGACAGGGAAAGGTCATCGGAACCGTTGATGAGATAAAAGGTTGATAAACGCACCAGGCGAGGGAATCGGGCGGCTCTCCTGACGTTTCCTGAGAGGCAGAATTCGCCTGATTCTCTTCGTTGCCTTTCAAGTGGCCCAATTAGTTATGGGGTGTTTGATGCGGGAAGCTCGGAGGCACTTCAAAGGCTAATCTGGGAGCTGTTGACTGGCGCCACTGGTCATGGACGACGGCTCGGGTTAATTACGTACTAGATTGCGGTAGCAAGAGAAGACGGTGGACTTCCTATTTCATTCCGTGAGATGACAGAGGCCCGAACGTTTTTTTTTTTTTTTTTTTGCTTCCCATGGAAATCAATTAATTGATGGATTTATAGGAGCAGCCAGGATATCTCCAGATATCACAACATCCCAGAGCCTCCCCAGCGGTGGCGTTCGCACTGGCGCCGCTTAAAAATAGACTTTTAACACGTTCCTACTGGAGTCAAATTAAATGCCAAAGGTAGGAGGAGTCAATAGTTGCTTTTGTTTTTCAAGATAGTGCCTCGTTACGCACTTTTTACTTCCTCCAGAAGCTGCAGATCACTTCCTGTCGGCTCATGGACATGAACGGTTGGAGAAGAGGAGACTTGTCCTCGGGATCGGGTCCTAAAATAGTTCCTGCTTTCAGGAGACGTCTTTGCCGTGAAGTTGCTGAGGCAGAAGTTGCTCGCTCTCCGAGGCGTCTTCCGTCTTTTGCCTGAACGCTTAATTGGCGTAGCCTTCGGGATGAGATGGAGTCTTTCTACCTCGTCTTTGTCTTTCCGATAAATAACGTCGAGCTGGGAGAAACGCTTTTCCCTTGAAGCGCAGAGAACAAGGAAGTAATGAGATGTGGGAAAGAAAGACAATCCGAATGAACTCTCAGGGGTTCCGGCAAAGATCCTGCGATCCGAACGAGCGGCCTGTCACACGTTTCAGCAGAGCTCTGCATGGATTTGTGGACTTTCGGAGGGCAGGGATTGCATTCAAAGATGTTTTTTGGAAGGCCAGTCAAACCCCGCTGTTACGAAAGAAAACCCATGTGAGGCATCCAGTTAGTCGTGATCCGTGGCCACGGCGCCCGTCGACTTGTCATCGCTGCGCCTGGAGGCAGGAAAAGCCCGCCGAGGGCGATGACAGGAAAGAGGAGTGGGAGCGGGAGCAGAACCGGAGGCGGCAAACTCTAAAGTCGACTTATTTTTAAGTTTAATTTATGGATGCGCCGGGTGAGTTTTATACGTTAAAGTACACCGACGGGCTGATTGTTCTGTCGCCGTGGCGATATCACTTGTGTAATTTTACTGATAGAGACTTTTACAGAAGATAATTTACCATTTGGAAAAAACAAATAATAAAATTCGATCCACACAAACCGCAATTAATTAAGAAAGTTCTGCAGTTTGTGTTTTTCTTCATCTACTACCTTTAAATGTTGCTAGAAGGTATCTGCACGCTAGCTGATGCCTAACGCTAGCTGATGCCTAACGCTAGCTGATGCCTAACGCTAACTGTTGCTTAACGCTAGCTGATGCCTAACGCTAGCTGATGCCTAACGCTAACTGTTGCTTAATGCTAACTGTTGCTTAACGCTAGCTGTTGCTTAATGCTAACTGTTGCTTAACGCTAACTGTTGCCTAACGCTAACTGTTGCTTAACGCTAACTGTTGCTTAACGCTAACTGTTGCCTAACGCTAGCTGATGCTTAACGCTAACTGTTGCTTAACGCTAACTGTTGCCTAACGCTAACTGTTGCTTAACGCTAACTGTTGCCTAACGCTAACTGTTGCTTAACGCTAACTGTTGCCTAACATGGACAAGGGAGGGAACTCTATCCGATGACATCAGAGCGAGCGTTTACCCCCAGAGCTCAACGCGACCAGAACCTCCCTATTAGAACTTCCATGCAGCAGCAACAATAGTTTCCAGAAGCCACCCCCCCCCCTCATACCTCCCTGCCAGGAACAGCTCAGCACGGAGACGAACACAATAATCCAATCAGGGCTACGCAGGGATTTCGCTCGCTGTTAATTGCCCTGCCTTCGCCTGGAGGTCACTCGGCCCGTTACGGAGCTGCCCAAGGGTAAGTACCCGTACTGCCGACTACATCGCCATAGCGACCCCAATTCCTGATGGGATAACCGGCAGGCACCTCCCCACGCCGTACGCCTCCTCAGCCAGGTACCCGAGCTCTAAAACATGTCCATGTTTGTTTGTTTGTTTCCTTTCAGCTTTTACTTTCGGTTTTATTGCAACCCAAAGAGCTGCGACTTCCACACACGCAGGATGAATCCATAAATGGTTGTTTCAGAGGTCGTTCAGAGGTCGTTATCGTGTTTTCCATCTGATATTAATCTGTCCGGAGGCGATGTCGCGGCTTCAGTCACAGGAGTTCCCGCTTTATTCCTCTCTGCTGTGTTTCTCTTTTTTCCACTCAGACCAAATGTGGTGTTTGAAGCAGAGAAAAAAGAGGGAGAGAAAGAATGAGAACCTGCAGAGGAAGAGCAGAACACGCTCAGCTGCTGTGTGCAGATTAAAGTTATTGTCCGGGGGGAATATATTCATGAAACATGGAAGGAACCGCGAATGAAAGACGGTCTGACCTCCACAGAGAGAACCATTAAATGAACCGAAGCGCACCCGGAGGGTTCTCAGTTCTGTGTTTGATGTGTCACAACGTCTGGATTTGATTATAACTTTTAGCAATAAGATAAATGCTCTCCGTAGCTCCACCCACGCCGCTCTGTAATCAGCTGATCCACGTCACCTGCGCTGCTCAGGACACCTGCTGCTCGTCTCCTCGTCAGCCTCACGGCACATAAACGCTCTCCGTCCTCGCGCCGACGCCAGAAGTACGAATCAAATGTTGGGACTCTCACCAGGAACAGCTGGTTAAAGTTCGGTGTGATCCAGAACTCCGGATCTCTTTGAAACTGGACGTGTGTTCCTCAATATCTCGGTTGATTATTGACCGATGTTGATGGATATTTGACACAGTCATGTAAGGGGGGGGGGGGGGGGGGTCTCTATCTCACCACCGGACTATATCCGGGTTTGATCCAGAATGAAGTCGGGAAAGAATATTACACTTTAACGATAAAACCCATTTACGGATTCAAGAATCAGTTAAAAATATGAATATATATAATATAAAAAATCTACTCTGATTCACTTTGACTTTTCATGGTTGGTGTATAAAGATACCGAGAACAATCTAGAACCTTCTGGTGCTGATCCAGATCACCATGTAGATCCGGTTAGGAGGGGAACGAGCTGCTTGGGGGAGGTCTGTGCTCTCCGATTGTTTTTCTAGTTCTTTCTAGTAGTATCTTGAGAATATATTACTTCCATCAGCGCCGACACACGCAGTAAATCGTGTCTTTGTGGAAGTGATCACATCGTCAAGAAAAACTGTTACAAATCAATTCCAATCGATTGTGTCTGATGATAGAAAAGAGCTAATGAGAATCATGAGGACGGATGAAGCGTGACGAACAGCTGATGGATCAGTGACGGCAAAAACAAATCAACCAGAGCGACCAGGCCGGCGCCCGCCGTCCTGGTCGCGTTAAGCCGAAATTAACTTAACGTGCTATCGCTCAGCAGCGCTAGCGCTAGCGCTAGCTCATGTAAAGCACACAACTATATAGATTCCCTCGGATTTAAAACCGTCTACGCTCTACGGGTTGTAGGTTAGGCGGGAGAGCGAGGGAAGATGGTGCTCGGGTCCGAAAGTAGAAGTTTAATGTGTGCGGAGTGAACCGGAATAAACGAGAAGTGGAACGCCGACTCCGTGAAACCCTTTCAGGCCGGCTCCCGTTACGAATCCACATCCCTTTGAGGTTCAGCTGAGAATCCCAAGAGTCCAAAATGTGATCCGTCTGCTTGGATCCCGGACGGTCCTTCCGTCCTTCCCGAGTGGAATAGGATGCAGCGGGACAATCCTGTTGAATTCGGCGCCTGTCCCGTCAACTTGTCTCCATCGTCCTTCCTGGAACATTCCTGTCAATCCTCGCTTGTCCAGATATTCCTCCCAGAGTTCCCTCCTTTGTCTGACGCCTCCTCCCTCCCGTGCCACCTGCTCCTCATTAGGTTCCACTCCCCCCATCCTGATTCCCCTTTTCCCTTCCGGCCGTTCCCGCCTGCCGGTTCCACACGTCGTGTTTGAGTCACAGCTGCCATGTTTCAATCCGTCCTCCTGAGACGGGAACGTTTTCCAGAGATAGACTTGAGGACTCGATGGGAAGATACTTCCGCTAACACGCCGACGCCTTCTGAAGGCGGGGATTCCGTGGTAGCTTCGCTCGCCGCTGAGGGCTAATGAGGCTAAATCTCCCATTAGCCTCTTTATGAGCGCCTCGGTCTTTAGCATCTGTTTCCGCGCCGCACTAACGAGGAGCCCCGGAAACATTCAGGAGCGTTTCAGCGTGGGGTGGCGGCGAAGCTGTGGGCCTGGGGAGTAACGGGGCCGGACGTAGCGCATCCGAGGAGCGCCGCCTCCTCCACGCCGGCCGCTCGCGCCTCCACTTCGGAGCTTTTCTTTCTCCTGCATGGCGCCCGGCTGCATCGATAATGTCCGAGCGGCTTCCGGGGAACGGGAAGTCGTTTTATTGACCTCGAGGGAACAAGTAGCCCGATATTAAACGGCTTAAACACACTTCAGAGCCTGGCGGGATCCATAAAGCGCCGGCGCCTCCAGGGTTCAATAATCGATGCATCCTGATTCATTGATCGGTGCGCTCAACGGTGCAACGGCGTTGGCGTCTGTTTGTGTTTTTATTCATGCTGTCTGATGGGCGGTGGCGTTTGGTTCTGCTGCAGGCCCGGCGTTTCAATCGAGCCGACCCATCAGCATTTCTTTGGAAGCCGGCGCCGGTCGGGCCGTGAGCTCATATCCTCTTTAATAAACCGCCGCTCCCGCGGATCAAAAGACTTCTAATCAAATCGGGAATAATAATACGAGATCCAAAGCGGATTATATCGATAATGGAAGCATGAAAGGGACGAGGAGAGGAGCTCGCTGATACGGAACCTGAAAGCGTGTTCGGCTTTTACTTCCTGTTATCTTCAGCCTCCAGAACGTGGATCCGTTTATCTGGGTCAGCGGTGCCGGTCGGATTCTGTTACCAGAGTCTGCATTCAGGCTACCGGCTCATCCTCCCAATAACGGGTCGGCGCCAGGCGGGAGCAGAGCAGGAGTCAAACAGGAAATTAAGAACCTTTGAGGGAGGCGCAGGGCTCGGACTCACGACCTCCCGACCGTCCAGGGCGGCTGGGAGGAGAGGAAGGAGTCGGGATGGGGGAGGCGCCAGCACAGTTTGGACCTGAAGACCAGCCCGAATGTTTACAGAGCTGTTTCCATGGCAACGTCCTGCATGATGTCACAGCTGTTCTTCTCGGCTTCAGGGGAAAAAATCCTTTTTAGTATTTATCAGATTTATCATCATCATCTGGAACCGGGTACTAGATGGTTCTGTTAGGATGGAACCGGATACTAGATGGTTCTGGTAGGATGGAACCGGGTACTAGATGGTTCTGTTAGGATGGAACCGGATACTAGATGGTTCTGGTAGGCTGGAACCGGGTACTAGATGGTTCTGTTAGGCTGGAACCGGATACTAGATGGTTCTGTTAGGATGGAACCGGATACTAGATGGTTCTGTTAGGATGGAACCGGATACTAGATGGTTCTGGTAGGATGGAACCGGATACTAGATGGTTCTGTTAGGCTGGAACCGGATACTAGATGGTTCTGTTAGGATGGAACCGGATACTAGATGGTTCTGGTAGGCTGGAACCGGGTACTAGATGGTTCTGTTAGAATGGAACCGGGTACTAGACGGTTCTGTTAGGATGGAACCGGGTACTAGATGGTTCTAGATGGTTCTGTTAGGCTGGAACCAGGTACTAGACGGTTCTGTTAGGATGGAACCGGGTACTAGACGGTTCTGTTAGGATGGAACCGGGTACTAGATGGTTCTAGATGGTTCTGGTAGGATGGAACCGGGTACTAGACGGTTCTAGATGGTTCTGTTAGGCTGGAACCGGGTTCTAGATGGTGATGGCCGTAATGGATGCCGGCAGAAAAGCAACGCGTTCATTCTGAGCTTTTCTGCTTCTGATTGGTCACCGATGAAGGGTTGAAGCAAAAGGCTCACTTCCACAGGCAGGAGGCGGGATTAGTTTGGACCCACTGGTTCCGGTTAACGCCGAACCGGAGGGTCCGGCGTGTTCATTAGGTACCACCCCTTACCGGATGAGTTACGACGGGCCGGTAAGGCTCCTTCCCGGGAGCCTGGAATTCTCTGCCATTTCATAACAAACAGAAACTGTCACACGGGAGGTTTCAAATTTCACCCATGGGCGCCGTCGGAGAACGAGCAGAACCATTCGTCTCATCCGGACCGGCACCCGAAGGCCGCCATGGGGCAGCCGGGGAGCCGCGGCGCTGCTCTTGAATTATAGCCGGTAATTATCCCGCTGCTAGCCGTAATGGGAACGTTAACAAATGGACTCATTTAAAATGCACGCTCCCGGACGGAGAGCGTGCACGTACGTGTTGGCGCGCACGCTGACCAACATTTGCAGCCATTGTGCTACGTATAAAGCCCCTCCTCCTTTGCAAACGGGCAGCTTGTAAATTTGTAGATTTATTGCAGAAAGTTTCTTAAGAAAAAAAAAGAAGCATTTGTTAAATAAAGAGGAAAGAAAGAATGCGAGGCGACGATGCGTTCACTGAAGGCTAACGGTTAGCGCAGCCGCGTCGGGGTTTTGTGGCGCCGAGCAGATTCCCAGACCGGCGGGGAGTAAAGCAAATTAAACCCGTTTGTTTCTTTCACGCTGGCCGGCGACAAACTGTTGATGCAGTTTTCTTATTTTTCCGAGCCGGGCTTCGCTGAGTGATGACCGTTCCGGCTGCGCGGCGCATCGGGATAATTCTGCTCCCGCTCGCGGCTCGCCGGGCCGGCCGCACCTGAACAGGTGTTGTCTTGTTGGTGAAACTAAAAGGTGGCTAAATGATCTTGTTTCCGGAGTCCTGCGGAGCGGCGTTCCTCACTTTAGACGTTTATTACGTTCCTCATCCCGAGGGCCGAGGTGAAACCGGGAAGCCGCGGTTAGAATCTATTTAGCTGCTTTGTTGTTCTGTCCGTGGGGCTAATAGCGGGCCGCTAACCGGGCCTGCTATTAGCATGAGCGGCGCCGCGTCCGGAACCACTACAAACTACTGCAAACATCGAATGCCACGACTGCATTCTGGCGTTGGATGAGTCGTCCACGCCGATGACGGCGCCCGACCACGGGCGCTCGTTCATCACCCGCTCCCGCTGCGACGAAGAAATGGCGCCGGCTTCTTAATCGCAATCCCAAGATTCATGAAAACATTGTAGGAGCCGAGTTCCCTTCGACAGGTTCATTCTGTCTCAGCTGTGGGTGGCGAGTGCGACCCTAGCCAGCCAATCAGAATCCAGCATTCCGTCTGTCTCTAGAATGAATCAGTTATTCAGCGCATGTTTTCCCTGTTGTCACGGCGATGCCAGGGGAACCCCCCCCCCCCTCACGCCGTATTCCCGAACATGTCACTCATCCATCAACACGGAGACAAGCGGCGGCGTCTCCGGCGAGGACAACCCCGGCCGTGACCATCCAGTCTGTCTTGTTATCTCGCCGGGGGGGGGGTCCATGTGGGGGGGGGGGTCCATGTGGGTTTGTTTCCCTTATGGACGAGCTTCTTATGAATATTAACGTTCGTGTTTTACCTCTGGATGAACGTCCAGCGGCCGGATCAGCAAGGGTTAACGTGGTGGGGGGGCTGTATAGAGGGTGGTTGGGGGGCTGTATAGAGGGGGGGGGGGGCTATATAGAGGGTGGTGGGGGGGGCTGTATAGAGGGAGGGGGGGGGTTGTATAAATATCCACCTTCAGTACAGGAAGGTGAAGAAAACGTTCCGTGTCAGACCGAAGCCGCCGCCGCCGCCGGGCGACGGTCTTTCTGCCGCCGGCTTGAATCCTGACGCTGCTGAACTTCACCGCTCCCGGCGAACGGATTAAAATTCCGTGCGTGAAGCAGAACCGGCAAATCCGGAGGTTGAACAAAGGTTAAAGAAAAGCAGTCAGTTCGTCGTCATTTTTAAAAGCGGCGCAGCCGGCAGGAACCAAAGAGAGAAAGGAATGTGTTCACTCTGCACTTCCTCAGTTTGGTTATTATTTATCAGGCGGTAAAACGGCGGCACGCGTGTGCGTGGAGCTGTGGGTGGAGCTGTGGGTGGAGCTGTGGGTGGAGCTGTGGGTGGAGGTGTGGGTGGGGCTGTGGGTGGGGCTGTGGGTGGGGCTGTGGGTGGAGCTGTGGGTGGGGCTGTGGGTGGGGCTGTGGGTGGAGCTGTGGGTGGGGCTGTGGGTGGGGCTGTGGGTGGGGCTGTGGGTGGGGCTGTGGGTGGGGCTGTGCGTGGAGCTGTGGGTGGAGCTGTGGGTGGAGCTGTGCGTAGAGCTGTGGGTGGAGCTGTGCGTGGAGCTGTGCGTAGAGCTGTGGGTGGAGCTGTGGGTGGGGCTGTGGGTGGAGCTGTGCGTAGAGCTGTGGGTGGAGCTGTGGGTGGAGCTGTGGGTGGAGCTGTGGGTGGAGCTGTGGGTGGAGCTGTGAGTGGAGCTGTGGGTGGAGCTGTGGGTGGGGCTGTGGGTGGAGCTGTGGGTGGAGCTGTGCGTGGAGCTGTGGGTGGAGCTGTGGGTGGAGCTGTGGGTGGAGCTGTGGGTGGGGGTGATGCGTGACCTCTGAGGGACCAGCAGCAATTAGCTCGGCATCGGGGGCGCAGGAGTGAGACCAAGACGGCTAATTGGAACAGAGACGCCTCCTGCGTCAAATCCTGGAGGCGTAAAAGTGTTCCTGCATCTGTTTCAGGCCTTTGAACACGGCTCTCTGGCGGGGGGGCGTCTCGCTGCCGCTCGGCTCTGTCGTTCGGCCACACACGAGCCGTTTCATCGTTTCAGCCGCTCTCTGGACTCTTACTTTAATAAAACTTGTTTTTCGACCGACTCCACGTTTTTCTGATTTGTTCTTTTGGGTTTGGATTCCTAAATCAGAGCAGAAAGACGCTTCAAGTGGCTCCACGGAGCTCAGGTTCATATTAAATATAAGAATATACGTGTTCTGTGATTCATCCTCATTCACAGCTCGACGGATCCTCCATTTGTTTCAGGATCCGTGGAATAATAATTTGTCCCTCCCCCGCAGACGAGGAGCAGCGAGGATCCAATTACGACAGCGCATTGGCGCTGTCGTAGCGGTCGCTAACCGTGTGTGGACGCGTTTAATCGGCTGAGGTGCAGATGGAGCCCCGTTAGTGACGGACATGCAATAAAAAGCTGAATACTAACAATGAAAATAAGTTTCCTCAATTTATTTAGACGTTCGCTAATGATCTCCCGAAAAGTGACACCAAACTTTACCAAACCGTAAACGGAACATAATTGGTCACGACTCACTTTTAAAACTAGAACTAATAATCTGTTGAGGATGAACTCGGGTCTTTTCTTTTTTTGTCATTCGATCTGCTTTATTCCTCCAGAATCCAAACCGCAGCATTCTCGGAGCTTTGCGCGTAATATCTTGGCAATCTGGGAGATAGGAGCACCGGGATGAGTCCGCATGGAATCAGTGATTCCGGCCTGGAGGAAGTCTGAGCTTTAATCACTGCTTCCCTTTCCCACCTGGAATAGAAGCGTCCCACCGTTAGCGGCGGTTGCGTCCGTATTCTGGACATACGGAGTTTTAATTTGTCTCCTTTCAGCCCGGAGTCGGATTGGGAATCCTCTCGGAATGCTCTAAACAGGGATTCTCTTGCCCGCGTTAAAAACGATGCGCCTCATTCATCTCAAAGAAAAGCTGGAATTCATCCCGTTTTAAAACAAACGCAGCTTCCGGACCAATCAGCTGCCGTTTCCCACCGTCCACTCTCCTCCAGCTGCAGGCTGCGGGTCCAAATGAGAGGAAATGAACGGCCATTAACGCGCGTCGCACACACTTGTGTTCAGCATCCCTGCCTCTAATTGCATTCTGCCCGGCAACAAAATACTAGGAGGCGCTTCCTTTCCCTTTTGAGCGACCAACGCCTCCAGAATCAGCCGATGACGGTTCTAACAGGAACCATTCCAGGTGTCCATGACGCACGCCTGCCTTCGCTTTGTGTTCCCGCTATCGCAGGCGTTCTCTCATCCCACATCAAAGCCCTGAGCTCCAGCTCCGAAGCCGCTCCTCACGGTATCCCAGCAGCTCCTCCGGTCCTCAGAGGGTTAAAGCCATCTGGGCTTCTGGGCTTCTGAGCTTCTGGGCGGTCCCGGCTCCGTTAGAACACAAGAAGTCGTCTTTGGCAGCTCCATGATTCCATGATTCCCCCAAATCCCTCCTTCTCTATTCAAACTTAAAAGGAGTGTTGCATACTTTTATATTTAGCGCCGCTTTATTGACAATGGAAGCTGCCCCCCCTCCCCCCCAACGCCTCCAGCAGAACTCCACTAGCAAGATTAATTAACGCGGTCATGCATTACTCACCTCATCTATATTTAATATCCAGCATGCTTTGCAACACCTGATGAGAAGCGACACAAACTGAACTCAAAGAACTTCGTTGTTGGACTTGGTCCCGGGTTTGATTCCGCTGAAACGGGCCTGTCGGTGGAGGACGGATCGTCTCGGGTCCGACCACGACAGTCGTGTGACGGACTAAAGCCGGCACGCCGTCACGGCTTCGCTCTTCATGAATAGAACGGAGGCTTTTAACGATATTCAACAATCCATCAATTCAGATCACAACTCTGATTCACTTTGTTCTCGGTATCTAACAACATGAAAAGTCAATCTAGAACCTTCTGGTGCTGATCCAGATCACCGTGTGGACGGTGTGGATCCGGTGAGGAGGGGAACGAGCTGCTTGGGGGAGGTCTGCGCTCTCCGAGTGCTTTTCCCGTTTCGTATTCTTGAAAGGAAAACCTCTTCCTTTGTTGAACGCACTCGGCTTCACTGAAGGATTTTTGTTCCCGTCGGGTCGCCTTTTGTTGTCGGGATCTTCTCTTCGGTCCTTTTTTTTGTCCGACTGACCTAAAATCCGGGCTGGAAACAGAGATCCTGGTACCAGTGGGTTTATGACGAGCCTCGTTTTTATGGCTCAGAGCCTTATCGCCGGGAGTGCTTATATTTTTTTTAATTAAAATTTTCATTGGAGGCGAATATTCCTGGTTTATTTGTTTATTTGTTTCCTGTCAAAGAGAGGATTTAAGGATTAGGTTCATTGGAGGCACCGCTCCTCTCATTTTAAGTGGATGCGTCCCATTCCGGCCCCCATCTCGGGGAAAACCCCATCCGTTTTCTGTGCTCACTCCCTGAGGAATTCCTGGTGTGGAATGAGACGCGACGATCCGATCCGGATTTACTGAAGCGGCGTCTCCTGCATGTTCCTGTTTCACGCGCGGCGCCTGTCAACATCATTTACATGGAATAAATATCCATGTTTGCCACGCCGGCCCGAATGTTCACACGTCGCTGATGTCAGGAAGGTTCGTGCTTTGAAATATTCCGATGAATAAATCTGCGGCGAAATTAGGGAATTTGAAAGTATGATATTCAAAGAGACTAAATCTCGTCTTTAAGATGAGACTTTTGATGCGGCAGATCAACAAAGACGTTTTCTATTCAACAAAGAAAGTCTATAATTTAGAATAAAACGATTACTACAGAAGAGGGGCGGGGTTAAGTGGGTGTGACCCCCCCCCACGGAATATTGTTTTCTAATTGACTAAGCTTTCAAATTAACTTTAATCGGTTTATGCACAATTAAAAGTGAGTGGAGATGTGAACACCTTTTTAAAACATTCCATTACGTTCACGAAAGAACGTTCATCCTCTGGAGAACCCAAATATCCATGGGAAAGTCTACGGAATGTTCCTGGAGATGCTAAATCTGTCCGCCTCCCGTCGGATGAAATGGATGAGGTGCCGGTTCTGATCCACGGCTCCATTCATCATCCTCAGTCGACGGCCTCGGCGCCGATCCGAGCGCTCCTCATTAGAGTAAAAGAAAATGTTTGTATTTCTTATCCTCCCCGACTCTCCGCAGGGAAGAACCGCTTCAATCGAATGCTTCTCGCACCCCCGCGTTCCGCGCATGCAGGTCATGTGATCTAGCGTAGAGCGTGTTGTATCCCCGTAAAGCTACATTTCTCTGCTTTCACAATCCGCTGTAATTACGCCGCTGCCGTAGATGGTTCAGGAACGGCGGCCATTTTAAGTGGGGCAGAGGCACCTGGAGTCAGTTAACCCCCGCTGGTCTGAAGGGTTCGTTTTATTTCGCTCCACCGGCCGCTGTGACGGGAAATAGGCGTCGGATTGAAACATCCCAGTCTGACACGGCAAACAGAAAGACGCCGTCTTCGCTTGACTGTTAATACCCGAGCTTATTATCGTTCTCCGGAGAAACAAAAGAGAGATGATTAAAATCGATGCAGCAGCTGGCGACAGATTAGCGGCTCAGGAAAAACTGCTGAACAGAAGAACCAATTGTGTTTTCTTCTGTCTCACGACTCGACGTGACCAAAGTGTGTTTCCCTCCCAGCCCGCGTGTAAATCGTGGTCGTGTTTACACGCCAAACGGCAGCACAACCATTAGCATGTAGACACGCTAAACAGCAGCACAACAGTTAGCATGTAGACACGCCAAACAGCAGCACAACCGTTAGCATGTAGACACGCCAAACAGCAGCATTACCGTTAGCATGTAGACACGCCAAACAGCAGCACAACCGTTAGCATGTAGACACGCCAAACAGCAACACAACCGTTAGCATGTAGACACGCCAAACAGCAACACAACCGTTAGCATGTAGACACGCCAAACAGCAGCACAACCGTTAGCATGTAGACACGCCAAACAGCAGCACTACCGTTAGCATGGAGACACGCCAAACAGCAGCACAACCGTTAGCATGTAGACACGCCAAACAGCAGCACTACCGTTAGCATGTAGACACGCCAAACAGCAACACAACCGTTAGCATGTAGACACGCCAAACAGCAGCACAACCGTTAGCATGTAGACACGCCAAACAGCAACACAACCGTTAGCATGTAGACACGCCAAACAGCAACACAACCGTTAGCATGTAGACACGCCAAACAGCAACACAACCGTTAGCATGTAGACACGCCAAACAGCAGCACAACCGTTAGCATGTAGACATGCCAAACAGCAGCACAACCGTTAGCATGTAGACACGCTAAGTTCAACGCAAAGCTCCGGCTCTCAAACCGCTAGTCATCCGAGTCGCTACATCGCGTTCTCTTCCATCTTCAGAACTTCAAAGCCGGACCCTGCAGCGGTGCGCTTCGGTCCAGCTGACGGGTTGACTGAGGTCCAAGCAGGCCGCATTGATGCACGGTTCTGAGCGGGCCTGTGGTCCTTGAGAACTGGACGCGTGACTCCTGCTCTGATGGGATGACGATGGCGGATGGCGAACACGTGGAGACGTGGCTGTAGCACGTTAGCATCCGTCAGCGGATCCATCTCGGGTCCACTGGGTCGAAGCACCGCGGCTTTATTAGACCCATGAAGCTGCAGAAAACGGAGCCTTTATTTCATTTATTTTAAAAAGAATTCCCAAGTCCATCCGGCTGCAAATGAATTTCAGGAAGGTCTTTACGAGTGGAAGATAATAAAGGTTCTATCGTCTCGGTCCAGATTAAGGCTCTGGGACGTGTCCTACACCCGCCCACCTTGTTTCTGAATCCAGGCCCGTTTGATGTACTGGAGGAGTTTTTTCTTTTTCATCACAGCCAGTCAGCGTTCCAAGCGTGGGCATCTGCCGGAGGCGATCCGATCCTCCTCGGTCCCGGGATCTAAACTGAGCCAACATGAAAGGGAAGTCCAATTACCTCGCCTCGTTCCCGAACCAAGAGGACGCCATCGCCGGTCTGTCCTCAGTGTGCGAGAAAAATGTGGGATTCCGCCTGGTTTCCGGAACGCCGTGGGAGAAGTCGCAGGCGTTGGGAAGAGACGGATTTTATGGATCGTGACCCGGAGTGACTTCAGAAGTTCAAATACTTTTATTGGGCCTGCTCTTTTTGAGCAGCAATGCATTTATTCCTGCTGTAAATGTGCATTATTTATGTTGCACATACGGAAACACGCATTTATCATGCATGCGAGGGGGTTACTGGGGGGGGGGGGGGGCAGCCGGCACGTCTTAAAAGTCTTTTTCTCCAGCTGGAAGGAACAAGGCGGCGTGTTTTTAAATGTTAAACGCTGACCTTTCCGCTCGTTCCCTACGGATTTGGCTGATTGCACACGGGGGAACGTTCCGAAGTCATTTTGTGGCGCCGCTCCGGGCGAACCCGAGGAGATTAGGGTGTGTTGGGATTTGGGATTACGGCTCAGTGCTGCTGGAACGATCTTCAGGATCAAATGTGGGAAAGAAAATCTTCATGGAAATTATTTAGACTTTCAAATTCACGATTCAGATTGTGTCGGAGGCTCTCGTAATGCACGACTCGGGTCTTGTTCGATTCCAAGCTGTTGCTATGCAACCGCGTGATCGGATGCTCGAAGACCCAGAAGTAAACGAGCTGCATTCCGTCTTTGCAGCGACGATTTGGGAAAAGATGCAGAATTCCTTCGGAGTCGGTCAGAACATTCTGAATATTTATCTGAAATGATCATTGAAAGTGAAATCTTTAATCTTGAAATTTGATTAGTTTAGCCCGGAGGTGTGTCGGAGCAGATCAGATAAGGTCAGGGATAAACAGGTCGATGGCGTGAAGGTCGCGAGGTCGATAGAGGAAGAGGAGCTGATTCGCTGCATCGACGCCTCCTGAAGAGGAGCCCGGAGCCAATTCTAAAATCATTTTGTTCCGTGACGGTTTTCCTTTTCAGACACTCTGACATGTCGATTTAAAGAGACGGAGCGAGCCGCTGGAACAAGACGAGGTGCTTCACGTGGGTGGAGCCTAACTGGGAGGAGACCGCCACCTCTGGCCTTCATCTTCATCCATTGTGACCTTTTGACCCCAACATCTATCACCTTGCAATCGAACCAGTTTCTGGACGGTCCGGCCCGTAGAGCTGACAGAGTACAAAATGAATGCTGTAATGATGTGATTTAATCCAACAGCAGGCCGTCGTCGCCGCTCTGCTGCAACATCCAGACTGACAGCCGAGCGCCGCTAACGAGGCCGTTCAGCCAAACACGGCGAGACGTTCACGCTCAGGAGGACGGACAGGAAGTACACAGCTGTGTGTCTCAGGATCCAAAAGCTCCGCCTCCTCATCATCGGGAGGTGGAGCCGAGGTTACTCCCAGACACAAACCGGTAACCGGGAGGTTAAACAGACGAAGTAAACTGACTCGCACAAAAGCTGATTATTCTCCGAGCTCATTAAAACCGATAGGAGGCGGACTCTCTGTGCACCCCCCCCCCCCCCCCCATGTGATGTGGAATGGCGTTGCTTTATTTACATGACGTTGGAATCATTTTAGCATCTCATCCAGATGAACCGGCCTGACTGATGGAAAACGGAATATCCTCTCCGGACCTGCTTAATGAGTCAATAACACGATTCCTCCTCGTCTTATTTCACACATCTGAGCTCAGCCCACAGACTCGGCCTGAAATGGCTGCTTGCTAATGGACCTGAGAAAACAAACAGCGCATCTCATTTCCTCCTCAAACTGTGAGCAGCAAATAAAACCTGGACTTCATTCCTGCCCCCCCCCCCAGGAGGGGCTGTTAATGCAAAACAGGCCTCAAGTAATCAATATGAAAAACATCAGAGGCGCATGATTTAAGATTATTTATCTGGGTCTGGAAATTCAAGAAAAAGTCAACAAAAGCAAAGTTTTTTCGGCTGGAAAGAGAATGTAGTTTTGATTTAAAGTCCCTGATGCTCCACGAATGAAGATATTAGTCGACCTAACAGACCCCGCCCTGCTGGGATAGGCTCCGCCCCCTCTGCATGACGAGAGAACATGCGCTGGGTCCAGCGGGCGGCTGTAACAAACGAGTCGCGGCGCCGCCGGGGAGCTTTTAAAGGCATTTATTGATGAAATACACACTTAAGTCTTGACAAAAGCTTCTGTAGTTTTTGTATGTAAGAAAATTCCAGCCCCATCAAAGACCCCGAAAAAACTCCTTGAATGAAACGTGTTGATGGAAACCAGTTCATTCCATGTGCAATAAATAACAATACAAAAGTAGGCAAGGAAAAGGGCACTTGACTAAGTGCATGTGTTAACCTGAAAATAAAAAAGTCACAGATTTATTGTTTTTTTTTTAAAAAAAGGGAAAGGAAAGACAAATGAAGTCCAGTCGTTTTGTGTTTCGGGTGCGTTAGTGTGTGTTCTGAGATTCCCTGGCCCCCCTCAGGACCAGAAGGCATTTAGTGACCTGAGGAACCGACTGGAGAACAGACAAACATCGGAGTCGTACGCTGGAACCTGGAACCATCTGAGAACCGTATATTGCACATTTTCCTTGCAAATACAATAAAACACACAATTGTTTCTTTTTAGTTTGATCTTAAAAAAAAAAAAAATAGACACCTATGCGTTTGTTGGACACAGACGGAGCTTCGCAAAGACATTTAAAAAAAAAAAAAAAACAGAATTCAAATCGCAGAATTCACAATTTTAGGCTATTTGAAGCAGGAGTTTGGTTTTCGTTTCACAAATAATACAAAATGGGGCGGCAAAAAAACAAAAAACAAATCAAGAGTCGAGAAAATACTGCAGGAGGTAAAAAAGAAAAGGTCAGCCGGCTGGACGAGCGATCCGCTTTGGCACACGGGACGCGGCTCGGAGATTCGGCGACACGTCACACAGAGGAACGACTGAGCGTTGCAGTCCCCCCCCCCCCCCCCCCGAACCTTCTTCATCTTCAGTCGGACAGCGCTGACAAGAGAAGAGAAGCGCAGCAACCATTACAGTACCGTCCCGTCTCAGAAACGACGGGTTGTTAGCACCAAAGAGAGCAGGAAGGGGCGGCGCTTTAGAGCGTCACCATGAAAAGAGCCCCCAAAAACACACCACCCCAGACAAAGAGACAAAGACAAAGAGGGGGGACTCGTCCTTTCGGCGTTCAGACCGGATGACCAGAACCGCCGAGACGGGATCCAGTTTGAGTTCAAAGCAAGCAGCGATCCGTTCGGGTCGACGCAGCGTCGCCCCCCCCCTCCCCCTCCCCAGTGATGCAAAGACTGGAGACCAACGCACGGGCGGAGTTAAAGCCAGAACGTGAGCGAAGGCGTGAACGCAACCACAGACGCGTTCAACATCGTACAGAAATGAACGTTTTCTGTGTCTGTCATTAGAGTAGCACCTTGTTGGGGGGGGGGGGCGTTACAGCTTTAACCCCGGCACGACGACGACTCCGGCCCCCCGACGCAAAATGAGTAAAAATAAATAAAAAGCAAAGACTTTGAACTGGATTAAAGGCCTTTAAAACATCCAAGCGACATCAAAGACGGCTGCTCGGGTCCATCCAGGTCCTGATGCTGCCGGCCTCCGACGCGTCTTTCCACGTCCGATCCCGAATTCCTCAAGATTATAAATGCAGCCCAGATTATTAAAAAAGTCGGGACGCTCTGAAGATCATGTCAAGAGAAGCACGAGACGGTTAATCAATGCTAACGCTGCTAATGCTAATGCTTCGGTGTGTCCCCGTGCAATGGAGGAGAGTCCTGGTTCTGGTCGGGCCCGTCACAGTTGTCTCTCTATCAAGCACCAGATCAGAGACGCCGAGCGAAGACAGAACAGAACGTGTTGATCGTGGATAAAAGAAAATAATCTGTAAATATAATCTACGCATCGCCTGCTGTGAGATTTCTAATCCAAAGGGCCAGACTGATGAGGTAATAATACTGCTGAGGTCCGGCGCGGCGCGGCGCGGCGCGGCGCGGCCGCTTAGCGTTGGCGAATGGAGCGTCGGCCTGATTGGTCACAGTTACAGTCGAAACAGGACGATCCTGTTTATAAGCACCAAATGACGAAGTCAATTTATCAAAACGCTCAGAAAGCTTTTTCCCTGCGCGATAGTTCCGAAAAAATTAAACCGTCCACCTTCCAGAGCAGCAGAAAAGAAAGCCGGTTTCGAACCTGCAACCCCTGGCGGCACGAGGAGATGCTCCTCTCGTGGCTGAGGAGTGGACGGATCTAAGAACTACAAATACCAGAAATGTACAAAAGATTTAGAAGTTGTTGTAGTTTTTGTCCTGCGGTCATGAAGACTGTAAAACCCTAAAAAATAAGAGGTGTGTGTGTGGGGGGGGGGGTAGAAGCTTTACCTGCCATAAACTCTTGAGATGTCGAGACGTGACCTCTGAACCCTACATTCACGGATGGAAGCGGTTCTGATATTTGTTCAGCATCTCTCAGAACATAAAGATGCTTTTATAGATTCCTAATTTGTCACCTCTGGATATAGATAGGAGCCGCCTTTTAACAGTCTCTCGCTCGCTCTCTCTCTCTCTCTCTCTCCGTTAAGGTCTTTTATGTACAATATCGGCATATAGAACATAAATTACTGCACGAAACGTTTCAGCCTATTCACAATAGATCATCAAGAAACCAAATCGGATGAAGCCAACGAAATGAAAAGAGGTGATTGATAAGCAGCGTAAGATTTATGCCCGTTATAGAACTTTCCCATAAACTGAAGGGGGGGGGGGGGCGGGGTCAGCTTTTTGTTTCACAATATAAAAAGCGTCCTCCTCCTCTCGTTGTCCCGGGAGGATGGAATCTGCATGAAGTCCAGAAGGACGCGGTTTGTAAACAGAGCACCGGTAGCGTCTCGGTTCCGTCGCTCTCTTATGTACAAAAGTATAAATATATCATTTCTCTCCGTTTTTTTTGTTCGTTTTTTTTGTTTTTTTTGTTCACATATCGAGGATGTAGCGGACTCCCCCCCAAAAAAAGAAAATGTTGTTTTCAGTTCTGACGACACGCCCCGGTGTCGCGGCCCCTCCCTCGAACCCGCTGCCGCCGGCCGGTCACCTTCGAGCGGCTGCTTGGTGTCGGTGGATCGTCTTTGCATAAATGAGAAGGTTTCAGCGCAGTCCAGGAGAACGGGGGGGGGGGGGGGGCAGCCGTGTGTCCGTGTTAGCTACAGCAGGTCCATCTTGGGTCTGTAATGGAGCAGGAGGGGGGATTTCTGGGGGGGGCGGGAACAAGGAAGGAACTCAGCATGATCGGCGAAGTAAGACTGAGAAGGAAAACAATCCAGACAAGGTTTTCATTGGCTGATTATTTTGAGCCCCGCCCACAAACTCACCTTAAATCTCCATCTCGTCACAACAACAAATTTCAAGGTGTGGTCTTTTCCCAGGATTTCCTCGTTGCATAAAATATCCAGCTGTGAAAAGACAACACGATGGTGAAGCAGTCCGCTGTCAGTCACTGCAGTGTGACAGACAGGAAGCAGACACTGCCACACTGCCACCTGCTGGCTGCGAGCAGAAGGACGCTTTAGCCGGTCGAAATGGAAAATAAACACATTTTCCAGGCAGTTAGAGCTTCAGGAAGACGCTGATAGTCTTCATCTGAATAAATCTGCATCTCATTAGTGATCCACGCATTCACTGCAGTCGATTATTAGGGGACACTCACACAACGCAGCTCCACGACTCGGAAACGTTGAAAAGCATTTTTATCTGACTGTTTTCACGTCTTTGCTTCTTCCTCGTCTGATTTGAAGATTTTCTTCAATGGAGGCCGTTTATTTTTCGTCTACCTTACGGCGAATTATAATTATATCTCTCTCGATATATTTAATTCCACCGGTTGGCCAGTTCATCCCATTTGACACCAGATGGGGGCGGATTCTGGAACGCGAGCAGCCGGTAAACGGCGCTCTGACAAACGTCTGATGCAGCTCTGTGCTAAAAGCAGCGACGCCCGTCTGCCCGTCTCTGCCGATGCGGCGCCGTCTACCCACGCGTCTCTGTGACAGCGTGCTAAAATAAAAAGAGGCGCCTGTCGTTACTCAGAGGGCGACCGCCCACCCCCCCGCCGAACACAATAAACAGCAGTTATATCACAAAGAGAAGCTTCCTGAGACACGCGAGTCAGAAGCAGGAAGTAGAACGAACGGCTACCTCGTTGAAGGACGTCAGGTTGAGCTTTTTAGCGATGAACTTCTTCAGGTGGAGGACGGTGGCCTGCGCCGAACAGCGGATCCATTTACGCTTCAGGCCTCGGAGCTTGCTGCTGTTGCACTCCAAGCAGATGCTAACCTGTTAGCGGAAACGCAAAGCGTGAGCAGATCTCCGGGAATCACTTCATTTCCTTTTCCATCGGCTCGTCGGTGAATGTTTAAGATTAAAAGCCCCCCCCGAGGTCTCCAGAGAGCTGCTGCTCGGTTTGGATGCCTCCCGGCAGACTCCCTGGGGGAGGGTTATTCCGGGCGTGTCCCACGGGCCAGGGCTAGAGGGACTAAAAGTCTCTCCTGGTTTACGAATCCTTTGCTGTAACCGGGGAAACGGACGCCTTTAAACACGCCGATGGACGTTTGATCCGGCGCCGGCGCCGTCTGGCGTGTCCGCCCTCTGCGCCGGAGCGGGAACGTCCCCGCGTTGGACGCTGCACTCGTCTGTTCCCAGAGGTGAGGCGGCAGGTGGTCGAAATGCATGAGCGTCACTGAGCTCCTCCACGCTGGAGAAAACTAAAAGCAGGAGGAGGAGGAGGAGGAGCCTCGCTCTGCTTTCAGACAGGCAGATGCAGCGAAGCGGGTTTTCTGATTGAACTGGGAAAACATCAAAGTAAACAGAGCGAAGCGCCCCCTGCATGACTCCTGCGGGGCTTGCAGAGCGAAGCCGCCGTGGTCGTGGTCGCTCCACGGCAGCTTCGTGGCGCCGCAGAAGCTTCACTGATGCAATGGAGCGCGACGGCGCCGCCTCCTGAGCCTCTGAACGTTGGCGAATTAGGCAAGGACGCTTCAAGGTCGGATTAGTCCATGTGAAAACATTAACCTCTGAAGGTGGCGCCGTCCAGAAGCCAGCGGGGAAGCCATCCGGACGGCCATCCTGCCGGTTCCGGCACCGACGGATGCTGCATTCCTCGTCCGACTTCAGATGCATCGTTTTCTGTATTCGTGAATCTCTCCTCACCAGCCTGCCTCTCCAACGTTTCGTTGTGATATCCCTCTCTGTGCCCCCCCCCTTCTGGGAGCATCTCTGGTGTGTGTGTGTGTGTGTGTGCGTGTGGGGGGGGGTCCCATCATGTATTCTTCGTCTCTATTCCATCCTCTTCCTCTGAAATTTGACACCATGGCCTCCGGCCTGCAGGCTGGCCTATTTGCTATTCTGAACACATTTTGCCGGCTGTCCAAAGGGCAACGTGCCCCCCCCCCCCCCCCCGGTGATGGAGAAGAGGCCGACTGTCCATCCGTCCAGAACAACACAATAACCCTCCTCTGCATTATTCATATCTCATCACAGCACTTAAGAATGCGCCGGAATACTAATAGTCAAGAAGAAGTGTGTGTGTGTGTGTGTGTGTGTGTGTGTGTGTGAGAGTGTGTGTGTTGTAATTACACACATTAAATGTCCCAAACGGCAGAGACACGAGGATCCGGTCCGTGTGCATCGATGCTCGATGTTTTCTATTTCTAACCGTGTTAATGCAAACATCCGACGGGCCTGAATCCGACGGGCTGAATCCGACGAGCCTGAATCCGACGGGCCTGAATCCGACGGGCCTGAATCCGACGGGCTGAATCCGACGGGCCTGAATCCGACGGGCTGAATCCGACGGGCCTGAACGCATCGCCGGCGGCCGTTGCAGCTCACCTGCTCGTCGCTGCGATGGTAGTCATTGTCCTCCTCTGGGCTTCTCCTCTCCCGCCTCCTTATTGGCCGTCTCCTCCGATTTTGCATCGCCTGTGCAGAGAAAGCAACAAGGGGGGGTGGGGGGGGGGTCAGTGGAGGTTTCTGTTTGTGTTGCAGTCGATCCTGATGCTGGGTGCTCATTTATAGTGAAACAGTCAGGAGCTCCGGCTGAACGTGGGTTGGGCTTTAATTTGGACCAGGGACCGTTGAAACGGGATGAAAAGGAGGGAATGACTGCGCCTCTAAAATCAGCACCTATTCTTCCTTTGGGATGGTTTAAAGTGTGTGTGTGTGTGTGCGCGTGTGTGTGTGCGTGTGTGCGTGTGTCTCAACCCGTCGGCGGCGCCGACAAGGAGGGAGAAGCCGGAGCGCCGTGCTGCTTCCATGTGAGGCTTAATTACCAAAATCAGAGTGGAGGATTAATCGAGCGATTAGGCCTGCCAGCATGACGGTATGACGGTCCTGTAGGTACCCCCCCCCCCCCAGGAAGCAGGCCGGGAATGAACCGCCTGGATCTCTAGTGATTCCCGTCTTCCAGGGCGGGGCTCGTCTCTGCTTCAGGACTTTGAGCGGTTTCACCTGAACCCCACTGGGGGGGGGGGGGGGGGCATCGTACCGTTGCGCTGATCGAGGTGAGCCTTCACGCTGCAGAGCTCCCCCTTAATGTCTCCAGGAACCTCCATCCCCAACTTCTGGTAGAACTCCCTCTGCTTCTTTATCTCCGCTGCATGAGAGGAACAATCAGGAAGCGGTTAGACTCTTCCCGCACTGATGGTTCAATGGGGGGGGGGGGGGGCGGGGGGGCGTGAACACACTCGGGGTGCAGACGAGACAGAACTCACCCTCCTGAAGTCCCGGCACCAACTTGTAGACGATGTCTTGCATCGTTCTGTCATGGCTGCAAGTAAAAAGGTAAAGAGGGGAAATCACAGTTTGAATTTCGTGGCTAATTTTCACGGGAATGTTTTCAGCCCCCCCCCCCCCCCCCCCCCCACCAACCCAGCCAGCGAACAGACGCCCGGTCGTCCGTCCGCTGCGACACTCTGGCGGCGAAACGCTTAAAAACCGCCTCGCGCTCGTCTCATCCAGTGGGAGACGTTTGCTCCAGGAAGCAGCAGAACAGCGCCCCCTGCTGGACGGCACTGGTAGCTAGTAGACTCCAGATTTATAAGGTGTGCTCATAGTGTGAAATGTGTTTTGGGGGGGGGGGGGGTTTGTTGCTACCGTATTTACAGACGTGGATTTATTTGCTTCCCGGAACTAAACTAGACTAAAACTCTGTTTTAACCAGAATCCTTTGATGTGTGTGATGAAAAAGGGAGACAAGCTCAGCGGGGTTGGTGTCTGATTGTTGGGGGGGGTCGGAGCGTGATTCTGAGTTTGTGATCAGCCGTCATGATGGGCAGACGCGTCTCGTGTGTCGTCTGTTCAGATCGCTTGTGATGTTTCCATCAGCTCCAATTTCCTGCAAACATCAGAGCTGATGCATCTCAGCCAGACCCCCCCCCCCCCCCATATTCTTTAATGTGTGTCTCACCCGATGTACTGCAGTGGATGGCTCTGATGGATAACTATCCTGCAGGTGGGACACGTATTGTTCTCCTCCAGGTACTTCACTAGGCAGCTCCTGCAGACTGGACAGACACGCAGGTGTGAAACCAGAGCCGCTGACCCCCCCCCCCCCCAATTAAACATTTCGTTTGTTCTCTGAGTGTCGAACAATCGCCCCGAGCAGGCAGGTTTTATCTCTAGAGCACCGTTCAGATGTGGGATGAGTCATAGAGGATAAAAAAAACAACAAAGTAGAAAGAGCACGACAGAAAAACAAGCAAAGCGAACATCCTAAAAGGGAAATAAACTAAATGCAGAAACGAGAAAGGGATCTGAGCTGAATTGATGTGGCGAATATATCAGACAAAGCCGAAGGTGGGTTTTACAATCCATCCTTCTGCCGCCGCGTCTGAACAAAGTTTCAGAATACGAAACAGAAAACACAGAAATGAAATGTCTCCGTTCCGTTCGGACTGAAATCCTTTCATTCTCAAGATTTAGGGCTTGATCTGCAGATTCTGGTTCTGGGAGTTGACTTTTAATCTTCTTTTGGGCCGCAGACAAAAAAATAATGTAATCCCCCCCCCCCCCATTCAGCTGCGGAATAAACGCATTAAAGGCTGAATCATTTCTCTGGATGTAATTCGGATCCATTTCCTCTGCAGTTATAAAAACAAGCAGTCGTTGTACTTTGATTAGTTTTCCCGTCATTAAAATAATTACTTCGTCTACACAGCTGCAACAACAACAACAACAACAACAACACAACAACTGATTGCTTCGTCAACAAACAAACCACTTACACAATTTCTAATTTCATGATAATGATGATGTACAAATCACCCGACCTTCCACCTCTGGAAACATTCACACACACACACACCTACACAGACGCGCACACACACACACACACACACACACACCTACACAGACGCACACGCACACACACACACACACAGGGACGTGTTCCGTGCGGAACACAACCCGGCCCTCCATCTCAGAGCAGCTGCAGGGGCGACGTGATGAGAATCTCTGTCCTCTAAAAAGCGAGGCCTCGTCGTCCGTCCCTGGTCGAAGAGCGCCCCTCTGGCGACCGCAGGAGGGATTGCAGCATCCGCCTCGCGTTTCTGCCTTGTTTAAAGCGACAGAAATGCAGCAGCGAAAACGCAGAAATGCTGTTCGGCCCTCTTCGCCTCTCTAAAGCACGGAAGCAAATGAAAGTTTCCTGCTGGAATAAAAGGAGCTAATTCGCTTTCACTTCGCTCTTCATCCCTTCAGATCTGAAGCCACCTGGTTGATCCCGCCGAGCCGACGGCACTGATTGATTGGATGGATTCAAGCGCAGGCGCGGACGAGGACGTCCATCTTGATGCCGGTGGGACGGTTTTAATGATGCCTTGTTGGTTTCTACAAAGGGAAGTTGTGCCTTGAATCAAGAGTGATGAAGATGAAGGTGGTCTGCGGCCGCATTTTAATACACAGCTTTTTCATCTTCTACAAAGCAGCAGTGAAAAGATCTTAACGCGGACGTGGCTCAGGGGAGTCACGTCCACGTCCACGAATGTCCCGCAACATTCCTGCTGTGGGACATTTCCCACAAACGCAAAGGGAGATCGATCCAGACGGCCAAGCATAAATAAAGACGTAACAGGAGAGAGGAGTAAGACGCGCGGGGGGAGGGACCTACAGGTGTGTAAGCACTCCGTGACGGTGGTGGCGTCGATCAGGTAGCCCTCGCACAGGCGACATGTGATGTGGGCGTTGATGTGACAGAGCTTTATCTTCCTCGTCAGCATGTCGGGGTTCTGCAGGACAAAAGCAACAGTCAACGATTTAGAACTGGACCATGAAATAAGCATGAAGTGTGTGTGTGTGTGTGTGTGTGTGTGTGTGTGTGTGTGTGTGTGTGTGTGTGTGTGTGTGTGTGTGTGTGTGTGTGCGCGCGCGCTATACATGTCAGTTAAGCCCTTACAAACTGTGTGGCTCCTCTTCCTCACTAAAGTTAGCATCAAATCTAATCAGCATTTGGACAGTCGGTTGTTGATTTAAGTAATCAATGAAACAGAGACGTGGGAAACGTTCCGGTTCTGTGATATAGCAGCTAAACGTGGTTCAATAATCATCAACGTAACGGCTTGTTAAAACTTCAGCTAGTATTTACATCTGAAAACTCCGTTTCTGACTTACAATGCTCTGTTAGCATGCTGCTAAGCTACAGCGCTAGCATTTTGGGTTCAGGTGAACTCGGTTAGCTTCGCTCATCTTTAGCCTCGCTTGGCGACAGCCGAGCCGAAGGGGAGCAAACAGAAACCAAACACGGAGTCCGGTAAACGTCTAAACGTGAGGCGCCGGCAGGAGGCGTGGCCCTCACCCCTAGCACCGCCATGCGTCCGCTGTGGGAGGAGCAGCAGCCACGTCTCTTCCTGCGCTTGGGCGGCCAGCAGCGTTAGCTCCTCATCGCGGAGAGCCTCTCATTGGAGCCTAGAGAGAGAAGCGAGAGACCGAGACGTTCAGGAGGCTTCCTCTGAGACGATCCTCGAAGCCCGCTAGCGTTAGCTTAGCATCAGGCAGGAGCCGGTGTGAAGAGTCTCAGACCGGTCTGATGAAGAAGCAAAAATAACGATTTCAGTAATGAACTTGTGGCTGAGTTAAAGTGCTGGTTATAGTACAAACAAAATGTCTGTCCTTCAACAAGATACTTAACCCCGATAACGGCTGCCAAACGCTCCGCGGGGGGGGGGGGGGGGGGGGTCAAATGCAGAGAATCCAAATACCCCTGAGAGAACCCAACGGGGTAAATAAAGTTAAATACATCTTTGCAGGTCAGACCCGACATAAAGGATGCTCCGACCCTTAACCACAAATTAGCGCAGTTAGCTGGCCGGGATGAAACGTGGCGAGTCCCGCCGAGGACACACACGGCACCGCTGCCTATCAGAGCGCCGTCGCACGCCGCCCGCCGCCTCCTCGGTGACGTGCGCTTGTTGAGGTCAGACAGGTTGAAGAGCCAAACGCGGGCGACTGCCCGGCCTGCTCAGGTAGAAGCGGACCGACTTTGAAGTTTGCCGTCGAGTAGTTATTCAGGCGTGTTAACGTGGAGTCAAGAACGGCTTAAAGAAAGCCGTCAGCGCTGCAGTTCCTCGGTTGGCCACTTGGGGCTCCCGGAGCGAGTCAATCCACCTTCACATTCCTCATTAGACTGACTGCAAAAGGGTGAAAGACAGATACCGAAGTCTCGGGTGAGCGCGCCCGACACCTCCGCTACACGCTACACCTGCCGGCAAGGTATGAATCCTCCGTCACTCGACCTCAGGAAGTTATGGGTGTCCTCCGCAAACGGACGGACGGACGGATCTACAGCCGTACGTAGAGAACACCTCATCAATAACGACTACCGCTGAAATACGAGTCAACTCAAACACGATATCACATCCTCCTGGGACCCAGCCCGCCAGCTAGCATGTCCTCTGTAGTGGACAAATGTCCACCACAGAGGACATGCTAGCCGGCGGGGTCTCCGGAGGATATCTATCAGTGTTCAGAGGGAGCAGATCAAACGTGCACGAAGGAGGCGCGTCACGCCCTCACCCCTACAAACACGACTCGCTCTGAACGCTAACGACACCGGCAGTCAATCATGAAGTTTAACAACTGTCCCAGCTGCTGGTGAGCGCGCGCGCACACACACACACACACACACACACACTCTGGCATCATAAAGGGCCCCTGTTGGCCGGCCGCTGGGTATTGGAGTGTTTGGCCTCGGTAGGAATTGGCTGCCAGCTGGAGCGACGGACACGGAAGGCCTGGATCGGAGGACGGAGGCAGGAGGAGAGAGGCCTCTTCTTGTTGTGGGAGCTTTGGCTTTGCTTCAATCACGCACGCACACACACACACACACACACACCTCCGGCCAGGGTTCGGTGCCGGGGGAAATCCGGCGCACAAAAGGCCCGATCCACGAGCAGCAGGCCGCAGCCGGCCAGGACGCCGGCAGGAGCCGCCGACGGGCAGCAACACTTGAACAAGTGAGCTTTGGGTTGAGGCTGTGAGGAACAGGAGTGAAGTGGGTGGAGCTAATGCGTGATGGGCCTCGCAGGTCAGACATCCAAACACCTCTGCTGCTCACATCCTCACACACAACCTCAAACAGCCTCACACAACCTCACAGCCTCACACACAACCTCACACAACCTCAAACAGCCTCACACAGCCTCACACACAACCTCACAGCCTCACACACATCCTCACACAACCTCACACAACCTCACACAGCCTCACACAACCTCACACAGCCTCACACACAACCTCACAGCCTCACACACCCTCACACAGCCTCACACAGCCTCACACAACCTCACACAGCCTCACACGACCTCACACAACCTCACACAGCCTCACACAACCTCACACAGCCTCACACACAACCTCACAGCCTCACACACCCTCACACAGCCTCACACAACCTCAAACAGCCTCACACAGCCTCACACGACCTCACACAACCTCACACAGCCTCACACAGCCTCACACAGCCTCACACACAACCTCACAACCTCACACAGCCTCACACAACCTCACCCAGCCTCACCCAACCTCACACAGCCTCACACAACCTCACACACAACCTCACACACAGCCTCACACAGCCTCACACAGCCTCACACAGCCTCACACACAACCTCACAACCTCACACAGCCTCACACAACCTCACCCAGCCTCACCCAACCTCACACAGCCTCACACAACCTCACACACAACCTCACACACAGCCTCACACAGCCTCACCCAACCTCACACAGCCTCACACAACCTCAAACAGCCTCACACGACCTCACACAGCCTCACACAGCCTCACACAACCTCACACATCCTCACACAACCTCAAATAGCCTCACACATCCTCACACAGCCTCACACAACCTCACACAGCCTCACACAGCCGTCTGTGCTTTCACTCTCCTAAATCCATAAACTACAGGCAACAAGTGCGTGTTTATTAACCTTCATGGCATTAGTGGGTAAAGATCTTTAAATTAAGAAGGACACGCCTGTTTTAGGCGTCTTTTAATTGAGGCTGGTGTTAAAGTACTGTGGTGTAAATCGCCGCATCAGAAACCAGCAGCAGCACCAGCGTGTTACCATTCAGACCAGGGGTCAGGAACCTATGGCTCCCGAGCCACAGGTTCCTGACCCCTGGTGTAGACCAACATCAGCTCCATCACATCAGGACAAACACAGATCCGTTGCCCCGGGGCTCCCGCTACGAGCCACGCGACGCCGTCGCACCGCCTACAGCCGGAAAAAAACGCCTTTTCAGCTCCTCAAAGAAAAGAAACTGGGAGGTGGGAACGGACGGACGAACTGGGAACACGCTCGATCGTCCTGCTTTCATAGCAAAGATGAGCTGCGATCACCCGGATCAATAGCTTTTATTCTTCGTGAATACAGAGCGACCACACGAGTCCTTAAACAGTTCAAAGAGACTTTCTAATCAGCACATGTGACCGAGTTACACGAGCCCAGAGCTACGATAAGCACCAGATCTGTTCTTCAGCGAGGGAAAGAACGCGGTTATTGATCGCAGGAGCCGATCACGGCCATCGGAGTAAGAACACAGACTTTCTGCCTGCTTGCAGAAGCCGAACGTCTCAAACAGTCAAAGCAGCGCGAGATTAGGCAGTCAGAAAACAACCTGTCCAAAGAGAATCCGGCGTCTGTAAGAACATTTGTGTGTGCTGAATCATCACATTTAAGTTGTGTGTGTGTGTGTGTGTGTGTGTGCGTGTGTGCGTGTGTGTGTGTGTGGCTCAATGTGGGACGACCAAATGGCTTCACGCTGAAACGGTCGGAGGAACCGCGAGCACAAAACGACGCATCGTGAGGGGCTTTCAGGAAACGTTTCCATCAGAGGCTACGTCCTATTAGCATCGCGAGCAGAGCTCAGCCAGCTCCTCCCCCCGGTTGAGGGCTTTCTGGTCATGCCTGGTGGGAAAACAGGAAAAGGACCGAATTCAACAGGTGAAGAGACAAATATTCCGAAGACTTCCCGGATAAATGCTTGTTCTGGAATGGTTTGTTGCTTTACGCTACGTTGGTTCTCCGCGTGGCGCCCGGTTCAAGTTCAGCGCGTATCGCCGGTGGGAACATAAAACGCCGAATAACCGGAGTGCGTGAAACCGGAGCTCGCTCGCTCGCTTTTCCGGTTTTCACCACAGACCGTGGGGGCCTCCGGGCCACGGGCGAAAACCGCCCGTCACCCACGGGGGGGGCCCAAAGACGACAGTTTTTATCCATCGATCCAACGCACCTAATCAATCGCTCGTTTGCTCCGCTGGCGTTCGTTCGGAAAGGCTCTCTGGGCTGGTTCAGCCGACAGAGATGCTAAACGGCGCCGCCACCGGCGCAAACCGTCACCGGCCATCGACCAGCGACCATAATCCACCAAACGGGACAGACCAATGAATAAAGTTATTTTGAAGTTTGCCGTTTATGCGTGACACGACTTCCACAAAACACTTTGATGTCGCGGGTTTAAGGGGGGGGGGGGCGACGATACTCAAAGGCTGTGAAATGATCGTGTTTTTTTTGGGGGGGGGGGGGGAGATTTCCTCCGTTGTTTTACGCCACCCGTCTGCTCAGAACAAGACTGAGGAGCCGTAGAAGGAAATGAGAAGCAGGAAATGCTAAAAGATGCTACATATTGGGGGGAGGAGTCAAATCCAAATCCCACTCCACAGTGCTAATCCAGTTCCCTGTTCTCTGGTTTATGAGGCTCCTGATCCCGATAATCCCGACGGACCGCCGGTGGTGCCGAGCAGGTGGGACCCTGCCACAGCCTCCTTTCATTTATTGCCCCGGGGCAGTTTGTTCGTGGGGAAGTCACGAGCATGAAAATAACCGCCGCCCCGTCTGCTTTTCGGTTCCTTTCACAGAACGAGCCGAATAATAATAATAAATACGAAAACGTTCCTCAGTAGCAAACGGCAACGCTTCTGCCCCCCCCCCCCCCCCCCCCAAGCATCCAGTAGGCTAAAACCTCTCCGCTCAGATCTAACGGCTTCCCTCCCGGCCAGAGATCCATCCCGAGGACGTTTGGTGCTAACGGGGTTATAAAACCCCGTCCTCGAGTCCGACGAGCCTTTGATGCAATTCAGACGGACCTTTTTCAACGAACGCAGCGCGCCGCCATTACGGCCGCCGCCCAAATACCGCGCCGGCGCATCAGAGGGATCAATACTTCCGTGCTTTATTGTGCGTATCGAACCAGAAGGTTGAATCCTGAAACGTACATCTCACACCGACCAATCCGCCCGCGTCCCGTTTGTGAGACGATCGGCACCGAGGAGGAGGAAGTCTGGCCGGCTCGTTCAGGAAGCTGCCCGAGATCATTTCCTGTCCGGGAAAAAGACGGAACGCGTCTTCCGGTTGGACCGCTATCGACTCGGACCGTCGTCGAGCAGCGGCCGTCCTAAAGGGGCGGGAACATTGTTGTTGTTTAAACGCAGCACGCTTTGTGGTAATGGGACAAAATAAATGCATCATCATCATCATCATCGCCATCGTTATACGTTTACATTCAGAGAAGCGGTGGGTAATTCGGTATTTCGGGGGGGGGGCGTGAGGTTACGGAGGTTCCTGCTGCCGACGTGCGTCCGATGGCGACGCCGCAGTCAGAGGTCGGTACCTGAACTCAACGCCATGGCGACGAACACGCTTCGGTTTCCCGCGTTTAAAAGGCGTCGGTTCATCGACGGGCTCTTTAGAGTCCGCGCCAGGAAGAGACTAAATTAGGGTGAAAAAAATAAGTTACGTTTCGGTTGAAGAGAGATTTGTTGCAAGAATTAAATACGTGTTTACTGCACGAAACGGCACGGATGCGTTTCTGCCCAAATGAGAAATCAATATTCTTTTTTTTTTTTTAAAGTGGTGCCTTTAATGGAAGACATGAGCAGAGATCATTGATCCATTGATTGATAACGCTGCAGGAAGCACAACAACAAGGAAAGTTATTCTCTTTCTGAGGCCCATCTACGATCAACAGAACGTAAATCAATCAGTCACAGCTGACCAGCTCTCAGCACACACACGCACGCGCACACACGCACACACACGCACACTATTGCAACAGTTTGTTTGTATTTGTTCCCCATATTATCCTGGTAGAACTTTCCGGAGCTCAGCTGGGTTCTCACGGTTCTGAACTCTAGTTCTAGTGACGTCATGATCGAACCCGCACAGTCCGATGCGGGTTCGATGCCGGTCAGAGCAAACCCGTTGAGGACACCCCGGAGCGGGGGGTGAATCCTGACGGCCCCCCCGTTCTGTCTCCGGTTACCGGCTGCGTGACGGTGATGCGTTCGAGGACTTGTTGCCCGCTCTCTGCATGCCTTCACCCCCCCGGGGGGGGGCGACAATCACCCTGAAAAGATGCACCAACTTTCTGTTTTAATTCAGTTAAACCTACCCCCCCCCCCCCCTGATGGTGGACCGGGGGATTCTGTAATGAACATAAACATGACGAGACAGGCGGCGCGGCTGCCCTCCGTTAACCGTGTGCATCCCGGCTGCCGTTAAAGTCTCCGTTACCGCGCACGTTTCTCCCCACAACCCCCCCGGTGTGCAGCTGCAGGGCCCGGCGCCGCCATGCACGCGCATAGACACCGACAACAACACGTATAGCATGCCAGGTAGCACGCAGCGGAAAGACACAACGAGGAGGAGGAGGAGGGGCACGAACCGGGACCGTAAACCCGCTGGAGACGGACCACAGAGCCAACAAGTCCCGGTAGGCGAACTAACCTTTGCGGGAGCAGCACGGTCCCACCGGATATCGGCTTCAATCCGAGTTAAATCCACTATCGGTAAAACAAAGAGGCGAAAATGACCGAGCGGCCGCGAAACAGGCCGAAACAGCACTCCTGGAGCCGTGCTGCGCATGCGCAGAGCCGAGCCGGAGGTGGTGGGAGAATAGAGGGGCGGGGCGAGGAGGTAGAAATAAAATAAATAATTCCAGTTATTATTGTGGAGGCTGCTGCCCCCCCCCCGGTTGTTTTAATGTGTGGAGGGCAAAGGTCAACACGGACTAAATTAATTAACCATAATGTATGTAGTAACTCCTTTATAAGAACTTTTACCTAGTGTTAAACCTTTCCGGTTCTGGTCTCCGAACCATCCACATCTCACAACACTAGTTATTACACATGTAAAAGTAAAAAAAGTCAAAACATTCAAAACAACAACAGTTTGGCCATTGGTTCCATCATCTTCACCTTAATTCATTAATTTAATTAAAAAAAGTGTCCTTTCCTGAAAGGACACTTTTTTAAATTAATATTGACTTAATATTTAAGTCATTTAATTGCATTTGTAATCATCTAGTAATATTAT
>NC_090902.1:1207199-1239563 GCF_040956055.1 Brachionichthys hirsutus
CTCTCTCTCAGATATGGCTCAGCTTCGCTCCGGTGGCGGGCGAGTCCGCCCGGTACCTGAACGTCTCTCTGAAGGACATCAACTGGCTGTCGCTGGTCTACGTCGTGGCGGCCATTCCGCTCAGCTTCGGGACCACGTGGATGCTGGACACCCTCGGGCTGCGCGTGACGGTACGGCGGCCGTTACAGCCGCTTCCTGTCTGTTTTTAGGGTTTGAACCTTCCTCTTTCGTTCGCAGCTGATCCTGGGCTCCTGGCTGAACATGCTGGGAGCCGTGCTGCGGTTCTGCGGGACGCTGCTGGTCCAGCAGGGGGCGGTCCTGTTCCCGGTGGTGATGCTGGGACAGACGCTCGGGGCGCTGGCCCAGCCGCTCATCATCTTCACCCCCACCAAGCTGGCGGCCCTTTGGTTCCCCCACCGCCAGCGTGCCACGGCGAACATGATCGCCTCCATGTGTGAGTGACGCGCGGTCACGTGACCCGCGGTCACGTGACCCGCGGTCACGTGACGCGTGATTCTCATTGATCTTTCCGGACGTTGTCGCACTCAGGAGTTCCGTGTGACACGTTTGAACAGGAACGAGGTCGGGTTGTGTTTCGGGTATCAAATATCACGTGGAACGTCGGAAACGGGGAACCCGAGTATCGCCGTCGTTAGCTAACACCGAGCTGCTCTTCCTCTTCCTCTTCCTCTTCCTCAGCCAACGCCGTGGGCGTCCTCCTCGCTAACCTCGTCTCTCCTTTGATCGCCACGACAGCCGCACAAATCCCAACTCTGGTAGGTGAACCGGGGACTCTGGATTAACGGAACCCAAAGAGAACCGGCGCCGTAACGTGGCGTTCCTTTCCTCCGCCAGCTGATTGCCTACGCGGTCCCGGCGTGCATCGCGTGTTTCCTAGCAACAGTGGGGATCCGGAGCAGCGTGCCCCCGACGCCGCCGTCAGCCAGCGCCGAGTCCAGCTCGGAGCCGTTCCTGCTGGGGTTCGGACTGGTGAGTTCCGCCTCCTGCGCCCACCCCGCCCCGCCCCGCCCCGCCCGCCGCTCCGTCCTCTCACCGCGTCGGCCGCTTCCCGCTGCAGCTGCTGAGGAACGGACGCTACCTCATCCTGCTGCTGTGCTTCGGCTCAGGCATCGCCATCTTCACCGCGTTCTCCACCCTGCTGGAGCAGATCCTGTGCGTCCGAGGATACGCCAACGCAAGTACACCGGCGCCGCCTTCCACGCCATTAGTGGGCGCTAGCGCGAACTCTAGAATCACGGGTTACGAATTATTCGACTTCACGACGCGAAAGTGTTTGTGTTTGTGAAGTAGCTGCAGAAGAGAAATGTCCCGATGTCGGCTGAAACGCCGCGCCCAATCCCTGCAGGACTTCGTCGGCGTCTGCGGCGCCCTCTTCATCGCGTTCGGCGTCGCGGGGGCCGGACTCGCCGGCCTTTACGTCGACAAGACCAAGAAATTCACGGAGGTCGTCAAGATCAGCCTTAGCTTGTCAGCGCTGGCGTGCATCGCCTTCTCAGTGGTGAGACGGGGGGGGAGGGGCTACAGCGAGTAGGAGGGGCTACAGCGAGGGGTGAGAATAAACTCCTCCTGAACGGGCAGCATCGTGTCTCCTCCTCTCAGGTGTCTCAGTTTCCCCAGCAGAAGGTTGCCGTGGCGATCGTCAGCTCTCTCTTCGGATTGTTCGGCTTCTCCGCCTACCCGGTTGCCATGGAGCTTTCCGTGGAGTGCTCGTATCCCGTGGGAGAAGCCACGTCCTCCGGCCTGGTCTTCGTTTCGGGGTACGGACGTCTCACTAACTCACTTTTGATCGTCCGGTCCGTCTCGGCGTCTCGTCTTTTTTTTATCCCCGTGGATCTCGTCCAGGCAGGTCCAGTCCCTCCTCTACATCGTCCTCCTCCAGGCTTTAGCCACACCCCTCGCAGACGTCCCTCTGTCCACCTGTGGCAACGCGGCGCTCAGCTGGAGGGGTAAGTCGCGTGGCGGTTCTCCACCCTCGGCGTCACGACGACAAGGCGGCGCCCGTTTGAAGCTTCGCCTTAAAGCGACGGGACGCTCGTCGAGTTCGTGGCTTTTAAAAGCGGCCGGCGCGAAGTCGAGTTTCATTCGACCGCCGCGTTCTCCGTCCTTCAAAGCCACAGCACGAATAAAGCCTGGCCACATTCCCTGGGCTTCCCGTTCTTCCCGTTCTTCCCGTTGACGTGGGCGTCTCCCTCCCTCAGTGCCCATGATGGTGTTTGCCGGACTGTGGAGCTTCTTCACCTGCTGCTTCGTGATCTTCTTCAACACGCGGTACCGGCGGCTGGAGGCCGAGGAGCGAGCGGCGTACGCAGCCCAACGAAGCACCGTCCCCGTCTCTGGGAACGTCGCCTCGGAAAGATGAGCGTGAAGCTGCAGGAAGGCTTGTGAAGAACCGGTGGGGAAAAAAACTTCCGTTTATTCGTTAATTCTTTGCTTTGACATCGAGTTAAAGTCGCACAAGTAAGTTAATATAATGAAAGATTGTTGGGTTTTTGTTTTTAAAGAATGTCATTGTGATTTAAAACTACAAATCCCACCCAGCTGAGGAAGTATTTAAGCGAACGCGTAACATTCCTACACGCATGTGTTTTTAAATGACATTTATCGAAACGTCCCTGAAGAGAAACCGGGCCGGATCTGGATCCGGCGTCCTCGACGGGTCGGAACGTTTTATTCGTCCATTGCTGACTCATTTTAAACCAACAGCGACTGCGGTTTGGCGTTGGGCGGCCATCTTGTCTCGCGCGTCTCATTCCGAGCTCCCAAACCACTCAGATTTACACACGCTTTTCTAAAAGTCGCTTTTCTGATAATGACTTATTGTTAATAAAGCTTTATGTCAGATTCATTTCTTTCTCCGGGTCCGGTCTGTCGGATGTTGAAGCGTTTTAGAATCCGATCGAGTCACGTGATCGGGTACGGAGGCGGGGCGGCGAAGCGACTCCGGAGAAATGAGCTTGAAACGTTACCGATGCTGGAAATATTTTATTGCCTCGACGGCGACATTTCTGCGTCGCGCTGAAACGGGGTACAGACAGATCAGAAAGAAAAGACGGACAAGCGGGTAAATAAAGTCTCGGAGTTTTAATTCTTTCCCAGCGCCACAGAAAACAAACTAAAGCAGAGCGCCGTCCAGAACCGGGCCGACCTGAGATCCCGTCCGGCTCTGGACCGACGCTTTTTAAAAGACTGATTCGTAAGAAAAACAAAAAAACAAGAACCACAAATTAAATGTTCCTATTTTAAAATGACAACACTTTGAACGGCGGCAAACACAAAAGCGATGGAATAAAGAGAATACTGTAAAGAGGAGATTCTTGATGCAAGAGCCGGTTGTCTCTCGTGTGTGTGTGTGTGAGAGACGGGAGCGCACGTGAGACGGGAGCGCACGTCTCAGAGCTGCAGGGCGCAGAACTGCTGGTAGACGGCCAGGATGTGGTGGTCGAGCTCCGCCGTGAACAGCAGGTTCTCCAGCGTCCCCATGTACTGCTGGATGATGGCGTGGTGCTGCGGAGCGAGGAGAGAGACGCGGTCACACGCCGAGCCGTGCGTGCGTGCGCGTGTGCGTGCGCGTGCGCGTGCGAGACGCACCGTGAGGAAGATCTGCTGCAGCCGCTCGATGCAGTTCTTGTACCACGGCGTGCTGATGTCCACGCCGCCCGTCTCACAGCGAACCAGGTGCTCCGTCAGCAGCATGATGAACCGCTGCGGGAGGAAGAAGCGGTCAGGCGGTGACCGTAAACCCCGCCCCCCTGCCCCCGCCCCGCCCCCTACCTGGAAGATGACGAGGAAGAGGTTCTTCTGCTCGCTCTGAGCGGACTCCACCTTCTCCTGCAGCTTGTCGATCTGCTCCTCCAGCTGTCCCTCTTCGTCCTCGGCGCCCTTGCTCTTGGCTTTGGACCTGGCCTTGGATTTGTCCACGTCCTCGTCCTCGTCGCTGCTTTTGTCCATGTCCTCGTCCTCGTCGCTGGCCTTGTCCACGTCTTGGCCGTCGCCGCTGTTCCTCTGATGGTTAGAAACACAGAAGCGTTTCCCCGTGAGCCCGGGACGGAACGGGACGACCTCATTGGCTGCTGTCGGGCGGCGTGCCGCGGCGTCACCCTCTTGTGCTGCTGCTTCTCCAGCTTGTCCTTGGCCCTCTCCAGCTCCTCCTGGATCTTCTGGACGTGTTTGTCCATCTTTCGGATGGTGGAGTGCAGAACCTCCCAGACAAAGAGCCTGGATGAAGAGGAGCGTTTGATTTTAGAGGAAGGGGGGGGGGGGGGGGATGATTTGTTCCCTCGTGTCCCACCTGGTGAACTCGTGAGCCATGTCCTGAGAGAAGAGCCAGTTGGCGACGGTGGCGCAGTCAACGATCTGAGTCCGGATCAGCTTGTCCACCAGAAACGAGATCATCTGACGCGGCGGAGACACGTTTCAGCATCCTCCTCTTCCTCGGTGAGCCGAAGAGGAGGAGGAGGAGGAGGAGGAGAGTGCGCCGTCTCTACCTGCGGGTGGTTCCTCCAAACTTCATAAACCACTTTGACGACGTGCAGCTTCCCGTCGTCGCTCTCCGTCAGGTTCTTCAGGATCTCGTGGAACCTGGAGGGACGTTGCGCTTTGATCTTAAGAGTTCCTTATTCACAAGATCAAAGCCAATGATGGATGCCGGGTGAACTCACTTGCCGAGCGCGCTGAAGGAGTGGCTGAAGGATTTGGCAGCCAGATGGAGAAGAGTCTGCAGGAACACGTCGACCTTCAGAGGGTTGAACGTCTCTCCTTCGTCTGGGGGGGGGGGGGGGGACAAAGCGATGAGACCAAAACAGAAAATAAAGGCGAAACTGATTTCACCAGAAAACAAGGCGAGAAAAAGAGAGAACGGAGAACACGAACCGTCGTCGTCGTCTTGGTTGGGGTTCGGTACCTCTTTGAGGATGGTCAGGATCTCGTCGTTGGACGCGCGGTTCTTGATGGCGTTGCCCACGGTGATGGACATGGCGTAGCCCGGCAGCGACGCTGTGAGGCGGGAGAGACGGTTGGTTCGACGCTCGGGTTCCGGAGATCTGTGGATCCGCCGGAGGCAGAGAGGAACCCGCAGAACCCCGAGAAGACCCACTTCCACATCCATATTAGGGCAGAAAGCCTCGACATCCTGTCTGCAACGTCGGAGAGGACGACCCGGAACCGATGATAGGAAGTGGAAGTGGACTTACAGGCGCTCTCGTCGACGTATTTGTAGACAAAGATGGGCGACGCTGGGATGAGACCGGAGAACGTCGGGGGAACCAGATCCACGATCCGCTGATGGTACGAAAGTCTGGAGGGACGAGAGCAGAGACGGCGTCCAGCACGGCGGCGCCGAAGCGCCGCTCGGAGGGAAGGCGCTCCTCTTACCTCATGCACTTCTCCAGAACCTCTTTGACGAACTTGGGTTTGGGCTTCTCTCGGTCCACGGCCAAGCAGTCGGACCTTTGGAGCGGGCGAGAAGCGGCGGCGTGAACGGGCGGGGCGGGGCGGGGCCAAACAGGCGAGGCGGAACGCGATCCACTCACCAGTCGTCCCAGCTCCAGCGGAACTGGAAGTTGCTCAAATGGTGGGAAAACCAGTTGATTAATCTGGAAATGAAGAGACGGGGGGGGGGGTGACGATGCTGCGAGTCGGGCCAGAACTACTTCCTGCCGCGGCGTAGGAAGCTCACCTGTCGATGCAGGTGGTGTTCATGGTGTCCAGCCGCATGTACATCATCTCGGTGGCTTGGGCCAGCTGCCGGGCGAGTCAAAGAGGGACAAACCGGCTTCCCACCGCTTTGAACTCCGCGACATCAAAGACATCAAGGATACGACTTGAGGCAGAGATCCCGGCTGCAGTTTGCAGAGCTCGATGAGCAGAGTGGTGTACAGGACGTCGATGTGGGGCTGGGCGGGCAGCTGGAAGAGCTCCCCGAAGATGACCTGAAACGGGAAGGAGATCAAAGGTGAAGCTTTTACTCTCTCTGTCCGTCCGTCAAACCGCTGAATACCTCGACGATGTGGTAGTTGAGTGGAATGTTATTCTTCCCCGGATAGCTGAGTAGCTGCGCGGCACTGTGGGGGGGGGGGGGGCAGAAGTTAGGAGTCTCAACGCTGGAGCGCAGACGCGCAGCGTCGGCCCTCAGGGCACCCACCAGGTCTTCCTTTCTTTCCAGTGAGTCTTGATGATGTACTTCAGGTTTTCCTCGATGACAAATCTCTCCACAGAATGACTTCCAGGCATAACGGGGCCCTGAGGAAGAGGAGGGGGGCAGGAGGACGCTTAGAGGAAAGATGGCCGACTCTTCCTGCAGCGCAGCGCTAAGCGGGTTTTCAAAAGGCGCGGGCTCTGAAGCCGCTTCAGCCCGACGCACCTCCGGGGCGTCCGTGTAGTCGAACATGCGGAAGACGACCTGGGGCATGGGGTAGTGGGCGTGGGGCATGTGGCCCGGCGGGGTGAAGGGGGGCAGGTTGTGCTGCAGGGCTTCACACAGCACGCTGTCGAACGCGATGTACGGACGAAGGATGTGGCGCTCCTGCCAGCGGTCTTTCTTTAGCTTCTGGATCTGAGCCAGGAGACAGTCCAGGTACTGGGAGAAAGAGAGAGAGAGAGAGAGAGAGAGGGGGGGGGCGTTAGAAGAGAGCAGGACTCCACATTTCTCCCACGCCGTCCCTCACCTCTTCCTGGGGGTGTGGCTTCTCCGCCGTCCACACCTGCAGCATGGGGACGTGCGTCTTCACGCGCCTCCTAGACACGGCGGGCGGCGTTAGGGCGTTGAAAACGAGGGAGGAGCTCCCCAAACGGAGGCCGGGAGGACGCCTTACTTGAGGTAGCCGTCGATCTGGCAGAGGAGCCGGTCGATCTCCACGTCCTTCTTCTCGTAAAGCTCCTTCCCGACCCACGGCAGGCAGGACAGCACGACGTAGACGAACCAGTCGGCGCGGACCTGGGGACACGAGGACGCCGTCTCAGAGGGACCCAAAGCTCAAAACGCAAGTCTACGCAAAAACAATCATTTAAAGTGTTCAGAGTCGCCTTTTTAAAGCCTTTATTTGTCATTTTAGAGCTGATCACATCTTTCACCGGCTGCTTTTATAAATGCATTTATTTGTTCGTGTTTTTAACACTTAGAAATAGTAAACATCGACTCTACCTGCGGCACGTCTTCCTCTTGAGTGACGCTGATAAAGTTCTCAAACATGGCCACCATCGACGGAGCGGCGATCACGTGGCAGTTGACCAAGTCGGAGAGGAAACGCACCTGGAGGGGGGGGGGGGGGCGTTAACGGAACACGTCTTCACCGCGCGAGTCGTCAGAAGTCGTCTCACCAGGTAGACGGCTTCGTCGTACAGGTTGTTCTTCAGCGTCTCCTTCAGCTGCCTGATCATGGCCTCCACGAACTCGCCGCCGAAGTTGTAGTTCCTGGCGTTGAGGAGGCCGACTAGCGTCGTGTACACGGTCAGCTTCTCGGGCAGCAGGCGGGCGCTGCCGAGAAACGGCGTCCTCGGGTGAGAAAGGGCCAAACGCAGAGCGACAGGAAACGGGCGACCGGCGCGGACTTACACGCAACACAAAATACGCAGGATTTTATTTTTGTAGTTCGGGAGGTCGGCCTCCAACACGCCCGCGAGGCCCTCCAAGTTGCTCTCCAGGGACGATGTACTCTGAAGAATATTACTTTAGTACAGACTCAGGGTAGGAGCCGTAAGAAACTCGCCGACGTGAACGTCTCACCTTCTCCCCCACGCGGATGATGAGCGACTCCAGACGGTCCTCGATCTCAATGGGCTCCGACGTTCTCCTCCGTTTGTGGCCCCGATCCCCTGGAAGGATAAAAAGGGGACGATGAATATATCTATTAGATAGAATGTTAGAGTACAAGTACAGTCACACAGTAGCGTGTATTACAGTACAAGTACAGTACACAGTAGCGTGTATTACAGTACAAGTACAGGACACAGTAGCGTGTATTACAGTACAAGTACAGTCACACAGTAGCATGTATTACAGTACAAGTACAGTACACAGTAGCATGTATTACAGTACAAGTAGAGTACACAGTAGCATGTATTACAGTACAAGTACAGTCACGCAGTAGCATGTATTACAGTACAAGTACAGTCAAACAGTAGCATGTATTACAGTACAAGTAGAGTACACAGTAGCGTGTATTACAGTACAAGTACAGTCAAACATCCTGTCTCAGAGGAGCATTTCTTGCGGTCTTGTTTCCGTTGAAAGTCCTTCGTACATAAATCATCGACATTTAACAATACAAATAAAAATAAAACCAATATTCGATAACTCAATTGATGCAAAGTAACACTAGAAAAATAAAATGATTTTACAGCGCCGATGCAAACTAACAATAAATCTAAAATAAATTACATCACTGATGCAAAATGACAACGAATGACAATAAATTACATAAATTACAATAAATTACAAAGACACTTAATATGTGCAACGTAGGTGGACAAAAAAAAGGGGGGGGGGGGGGGTTGATCCGGAGAGAGTCGTGATGACCATCTCCGTTTCAGGTTAACAGCCGGTTGTGACTCTACTGCATTTTAAACTACGTTACGCAGCTCGTCTCTACGGGTACTTGTGTATTTGTTGGTACTTGTGTATTTGTTGCTGACGGAGCAACCATTAAATTAAGATGAGCATTAAGTGTCAATCAGAAGATTAGCACGTCACACAAAGATACTAAAACCTTAAAGAAAGTCCATTTCGCTAAACGCCGCTTTAAGACAAACGTCATTAACGAGCAGCAGAAATTCAGCCCGTTTAGTTTCTATTCACAGCAGATCCTAGTACTCTAATGACTATAGCCAAAATACTCTGATTGCTTCTGTATTTATGAGAGTAGAGCTGACGTCATCAGCATCATCAATATGTTCGTGACTCGCTGCTATTGAGCTGTAAAACATTCCGTCTGAATTTTTCTCCTTAGCGTTCGGATGCCGCCCCCACATCGACCGGATGGTCCAGCGCGCAGCTCGCATGTTCCGCCTCGGGAACCGGGACGGATTGTTAAACGGTACAAATCTCAAGACTCCGCCGCGAAAGCGAATTATGTAAAAAGCGAGTATAACGGCCGAGATCCGATTCGGAAACAGAAGCTAGCAGGCAGAGGGAGTAAGAACCACGGGATCGTTGAGATGCGTGCTAACGCGGCTAGCCGCCGCTGAATGCTAACGCCCGCTCACCGTCATACTCGTCGCTGTCTCGTCGCCTTCTTGGCATTTTTTTTACTTTTTATAATTAAGTCGAGTAAAAGAGTAAGAAACGCGCTATTAAGTCCGTTAAACGGCGTTTATAGCTTCTTCAGCCTCGGCGCTTTTAACGCTCAAGCAGAATGATAATAGCGGACTGATTCAAGCGAGGCACATCCGGGGTGGTACCGGGTCAACCGGAAGGGGTTGCAGTCTTTTTCGTCCGTACTTTCCCGGAATTTGTGGCCAAATGCTCGGTCATAGTTGGGAATTTCATTGCGTATGTTGTGACTTACAACGAGTTAGCATTCTTAGTTTATTAACATTTATTATTTTAAATGGTCGCAGAATGTTTTAGTGAATTGTTGATATTTTTAGTGTCGCATCGTCGGACAGTGAACCGAGTCGCGAACCCCCGTACGCAGAAGTAAAGCGTCAACAATGGCCGCGGACGGTGGATTGTGCTCGTTTACGTTCATGGACTGGGAGCCCGAAGCTTCGCCATCGCGTGAACTGAAACGGAAGAATCTACTTTCTGCCTCTCAGAGGAGGACGTTCAGCCTCTGCAGGAGAAAGGCAGGTCAAAACGCACCGGAGGGTCGTGCGCGTCGTTTATTTGGTTTGTTTACGGCATGTAAATGTACGGAAGCCTGTTGCGTTCACGGAAGAAACATTTCTGAATTAATGAGATAAATAATTTCTTACCTGTTTTTCGAGGTATTTCTTTCTGTTTTTCTGAAATAATGAGATAAATTATATTATAAATATTATTTTTTATGTTATTAGAGGTATTTTTTCTGGTTTTAGAGCAAATTATTTATTTTCTGTTTTTAGTGGTAATATCTTTCGGTTTTTAGACATAATTTTTTTCAGTTTTTTCTTAAAGTTCTTAAAGTCCGGACACTAAAGTTTATCTTTAGAATAATCAGTGGACTAATGACTGAATATCGATTCGACTTTAGTCTCTTATTGATCCTCGTGAGACAAACAGAACGGGCGGGGCAGCAGCCCCTCGATCCGGTGAGGAAACTTTTTGCGTTGAATGAATGTGTTTGTTTTAATTTTAATTTAAAATAGACCAATCTGTTTAAAATGAGCACAGAATTTTTCAATCATGCTACATTTACTAGTACTGTAATACATACTATCTGATAAATGTATTCATCATCATCATTTTCGAGGATTTCCACATCGCAGTAGCTGAAATGGGTCAGTTTACCGACTTTCTGATTTTAGCTTTAAAGTTATTCTCATTGCATTAGAGACAAACCCGAGGAATGCATTTGATCTTCCTCTGTGATGACACTGGAGCCGTAATTGATCTCTAAATTCAGTGTTTTTTAAAGACGCGAGTCAGGATTACGATCACAGGATGAGTTTTGCATTTAAATAAATAAGTGGATGCGTGTATGATTTACGAAATGGTTGAACAACGCGCTGTTCTTCTGTTTCATAGTCGTTTGCTGCCTTCGTGGCCTCTAAGAGGGACGGCGGTCAGCGGCAGGGAAACGCGGCGTCTTTCTCCTGCTGTGGACGGACCTTCGAGGGACACGCTGCCATTCACAAGCACGCTGCCGGGACGCACGATGCAGAAATACAGCAGCTGGCGGGGACGGCGTACGAGGAAGAGGAAGAGGAAGAGGAAGCCGAAACGCAGAAGCTGAACGATCCGGAGCCGGAGCCGGAGCCGGTGGACGTTTCTGCATGGATACCGGACACTGGTCACATCTCCGAGGAGCAACTCCTAAAGTACGGCTCAACCCGACGTTCTTTTGGGTCCGGTTCTCACTCGGTTTGTGATTTATAACCGACTAATTGAAGAATCCCGACCAGATGCTGATATATCTCCACATAAATCTACTTCCAGGGGCCCGGGCAAGGTTCTGCTGTATTATCACTACTGCGAGCTGGAAGAGCCCCGCCTCATCTGCGCCTGGCAGAAAGCTCTGTGTGAAAAGCTCCACCTGACCGGCAAGGTGAGCGAATCCCCCCGTCCGGGGCGTGAAGCCGCAGAACGGTCGCGTCGGCACAGACCCCCCCCCGGCCGGTTGAACGGTTCCTTCGTTGGTCTCCTTCAGGTGAGGGTGGCGGCCGAAGGGCTCAACGGAACCGTCGGCGGCACCGCCGTGGCCACCGGCGTCTACGCCGAAGCCATGTGTTCACATCCCCTCCTCGAGATGGACAAGGAGGAGTTTAAGGTCGGAGCCGACGCTGCGGACGGAATCTCTGGCTACTTGCCGTTGCCTTGGCTAGCGTTAGCGTTAGCTTTAGCATTCTTACTAGAGTTTGGTCTAAACTTCCTCAATCAGAGTCAGTCGTGTTGCGATAAGAGGAGTAAATAGTTATCGGTGGTTTCTACCTGGATCGGGGTCTCTGTGTGCTCCCAGTCCAGCGATGGCGGCGCAGCGTGTTTCACGGAGCTGAGGGTGGGGGTCTACAAGGAAATCGTCCCGATGGGGGTGGATCCGGAGCTCATTTCCTATCGGCTGGCCGGTAAACTGTTACCTGTGCTACAGGCGTGTTGTTCCTGGAGTGTGTTTGTCACAATAGCGTTTTTTTCCTTCCCGCTCAGGTGTTCGTTTGGAGCCGGAAGAGTTTCATAAAGAAGTCCGGGCTCTCGTGGCTGAAGGCGGTTTGTGCGGCGACACCATCCTCCTGGACTGCCGCAACTTTTACGAGAGTAAAATTGTAAGTAAAAAAAAAAAAAGGTTTTCCACCCTGAAGTAATGATTTCTACTGCCTATATCAGGAATAACATTTTCATTAGACTAAATCTAGTCTTGTTTCACTCCCATGTTTTCTAATTCCACACAGCAGCCTAGAATAAGTTCCACGGTTCTGTTGCTACTGGGAATACCGAGGGGAACAGGGGAAGTTCTGCTTGTGTTTCCGTTGAAGTCGGCCTTTGATCTTCCAGAATAAATGTCAGGAACAAAGTTGTTCCCGCTGAGCTTCCAAAGCCAAACGGGACAAATGGTTTTTCGTGTTTCCAGGGACGGTTCGCTCGGTGTCTGGCTCCGAACATCCGCAAGTTCAGCTACTTCCCGGACTACGTGGACCAGAACCTGGAACTGTTCCGAGACAAGAAGGTGTTGATGTACTGCACCGGGGGGGTCCGGTGTGAGCGCGGCTCCGCCTACCTCCGCGCTAAGGTAGGTTGGCTTCTGTTGGCAGCCAGTGGGGGGCGTCTCATGTCACGACTCACCTGTCGCCACTGACTCCGCCTCCTGTCCTCAGGGTGTGTGTAAAGAGGTCTACCAGCTGAAGGGCGGGATACACAAGTATCTGGAGCGCTTCCCAAACGGTTTCTATCGAGGGAAACTTTTCGTCTTTGACGGACGCTATGCCATCTCCTCCAACGACGACGTCATCGCGGGTGAGCGCGTTCACGAAGCCGCTTCGGATGTAACACTAGGGGGAGCTAGAAGTCATTCTGCGGTTCATAATCCTCTCCAGACTGCAGGTACTGCTGCGCTCCCTGGGACCGCTATGAGCTTTGCTCCACCCAGTTCTGCCGTCAGCTGGTTCTGTCCTGTCCCGGCTGCAGACGGGACGGACGCACGGCCTGCTGTCCCACCTGCCAGACCAAAGGACAAGCTAAGGGCGAGGCCTCCGCCGCCGATCGGCGTCACAAAGAAGAGTGCGAGTGCACCGGGGGACGTCCCAGAATCCCTCAGGATGCGCAGCGACAGAGCGGCCGCTGTCAGCCCGGTCAGGAAGAGGTCCAATAGAGCGGAACGTTTTTATATGAATGTTCAAGAAATGACAGCGTTTTTGCGGGACCAAAGCGTTTCAGCCTTCATCATGAAACGATGCAGACATTTAAAGGTATATGAAGTCATTTTTCCCTTCTCCGTTCACCCTGGGAGTACGTGAAGTGTCCGAATCGGCTTCTTCAACATGAAAACATGTGAAGTAGGTCAGAAAGGGGATGAGCATAGACTGATGTGCTTTTCCCACACTGTTCTTTATCGGTTGTTCTGAGATTACTGGAGATTTTCCTGAAATTGATCCATTTCTGCTTTTGCTTTTGAGGTTTGTAAAGTTTGAACTTGTATTAATGATTTACTACAAATGGTTTGATGAACCTTGGTTTTACATAAATGTTAACAATTTCTAATACGTGAAAACAAGAATGGGAAAGATATTTACTTTATTCATCACAAACTGGGAAAGTGTAGCTGCACAAAAAAGTGACTGGAAATCCACAGTAAGAAACAAAGATCAAGGAGGATAAAGATTGTACGCGGTTTCTGGTAGTATTGTTATTTAATCAGATACAGGAATATATAGCGCATGTTTTTATAGGATTAAACGCATTTACAGGAGAACTAAAGGTTTTCAGATGAAAGCTCATTAAATAAATTACGTCCGCTTACACCGGTTGTCCACAAGGTGGCGCAATAGCACCACAGCCCGTCCTCGCATCCGAAGCGTAAGCGCCAGCTTCCAGCCGAGCAGACTTTGACAAGCTGCCCGCCCGGCTGCTCACTCCTTAGGAGCGGGCTATCGGTCGCATTCCGGGGGTGAAGCCAGACGGGAGAACGGAACGGCTAATGTGTATTTACCCGGCCGGGTGTCTGCGGGGTTAAGGACGGGACGACCGAGTGATGTCTGCGCCGGGTTTCACGAACCGGAACAGCTCCGTCAGCTACAGCCAGACGTCGACACCGAGCGGCGGCGCTGCGCCCGCCTGTCAGAACGGTAAAGCAGGCCGGATGATGCGATTAGCCGGTTAGCGATAGCGTTAGCATGCTAACACTGTGGACTCTGGGGCTTGTTTAGCTTTATACAGCTGTTCCATGGCGGGTTTTTTTTAAATAATAGTGGTATCGACTATAAAGAGGTTGACACTTAACATAAAAAATAAAAACATTTTTTTCTGCTAAACTAGTTGGTTGCTAACCCCAGCTAACTTAAGTTAGCCGCTAACCTATATAGCTATTATGCTAACGTAAACCACAAGTGTGACAGATTGCGCAACATCATTTCATAATATTCGCTTTAGCTAAAAGCTCTTATAAATAACCAGTTTATTATATTTCCCGTTAAATGATCACCTTTTTAATAATAACTGCGGCTGTGTTGGAAGTTTGAAGCGAGTTGGATTCCCTGAATCACGCAGGAACCACTGACCGCGGGCTCTCTCAATGACCCGACCCGGTAATAGCAGCTCCCTGAAGGCACCGTTTAGCAGCGGTGACCTGCTGGGAGCACCAGTTTGCTCCTGGGGGGGGGGGGTCAGGCCATCGCTTCTGGAATATCCCTGGATTATATTCCAGGGACTCTCAAAGCATCAAATCCAGCGAACTTAAACTCTCTTTCTACTGTTTTCCTTTGATCTGTTTGTTTTTTGCTAATGGTTTATACATTTAACGCTAACCCATTAAGCCGTGTTGAATCTCATTGATCCTCCGTGTTTTCAGGTCCAGCACAGACCTACCGATCAATGAACCCCCCCACAAGCTGCTACGCAGCCCCCCCTCAGCAGCAGAGCTACCCCTCACCTGCTCCCAGTAAAGCACCTTTTACAAACAATGCCCACAGCGCTAGCTATTGCCATAGCAACCACCTCCCTCAGCATCACGTAGCACCCCCCCAGCGCGCCGCTGTCCCCCTTTCTCAGCCGTATTCAGGAGCGCCTCCATCACATGGCCGGTACAGCCAGCATGCCCCCCCGGGATCCCGCTATGGACAGCAGGCGTACCCTAATCCTCCAGCGCCCCCCCCCCAGCAGCAGCAGCAGCGGCCCACGTTGGTACCTGCACCAGCCGGCGGTGCCGGAGCGCCGCTCTACCCGATAGTTTCATACCAATCTGCGCCGGGCACCAGCCAGTACGGCACGCTTTGTTCCGCCTCCATGCCCGGAGCCACGCCCACCCAGACGGGCGCCATGCTGCATCAGTACGGCGCCGCTCAGTCCGGCTACGGCGTGGCTCCTCCCACTCACCTGGGGCCAACGGTTAATGGTCAAGGAAGCACAGGTGAGTGGGAATTTCTAGATTCTCTGTGGCTGATCAGGTTCAAATGTTTCTTTCTTCCACCATGTTTAAGATAGAAACCGGTCCGCAGAACGCCGCTGTACTTTTCCACCAAGTCCTTTACCTTGAGTGGGCGTGGCTAAAAGAGTTAAACGGCTGATCACCTGCGTTTGAGTTGAGCACAAGACAAACAGCCGATATACGTAAGATCGGTTTGTCCTGAATGCCGTTTGGTCCAAACCGCAGTCCTCCAGCATCAGCTCGGCCAAAGGCAGCAGCCTTCTCTGACCTACGACCCCTACAGCGGGGTCGCCCACGGCGACGGCAGCGCAGATGCAGACCGAGCCCCCTCAGGAAACCCCTCCACTTCAGTCCATTCCTCACCGGACCGTAACCAAGGTAACGTTGAGATTTCAACACGACGCTCACAAAAAGGTGTGTGTGTGTGTGTGTGCGTGTGTGTGTGTGTGTGCGTGTGTGTGCGTGTGCGTGTGTGTGTGTGTGTGTGTGTGTGTGTGTGCGCGCGTGCGTGTGTGTGCGTGTGCGCGTGTGCGTGTGCGTGCGTGTGTGTGTGTGCGTGCGTGTGAGTGTGCGTGTGTGTGTGTGTGTGTGCGTGTGCGTGTGTGTGTGTAAGCCTCTCTACCAATCTGAGGCTTTCGGGTTGGAACCAGCAACCTGCTCTTGTTGAGAGGATGAGAACTCCGACGCGTGTTTAGTTGTTCCTCTGAGTAACCGTGGTTACCACTGTTTACCTGAAGCGATAAAGGGGCGTCGGCTCCGCCTGTCCGCTGTCAGAGGCCCACACCTGATGGTTGTCTTATGTACCCCCCCCCCCCAACAGGCATGCAGTATCGCTACGCTGCTAATAGTGGCGCTAGCTCTGCTGCGACCGCGGGTCAGACCGCGGCCCCCTCTTCATCCGGCTCTGATGATGAGGAGGAGGAGGAGGAGGAGGATGAGGAAGCAGGTCTGCTTTAGCTTTTTCCTCCTCACCACTGCTCCCCCCCCCCCCATGACCTCCCTCAGACATCAGTGTGTTTTTGCCCCCCCCCCCCCAGCTCACATCACGCTCACTGTCGTTTGTCCCTCACTGCCATCCTTACTTGCTCTCGTTGCTAAACGTCTTTTCTGTGGTCGAGGTGAGGTCAGTGGGTTTGTCCACGTGTCCTTCCTGTCTTTCCTGAAGCCGTCCGTCCGTCCGTCCGTCCCTGGTGTCTGGCTCTTTTCCACGCACCTTCGGGATGCGAGGACGTTCCCGCGGTTACCGGAAGACGTCCCTCTGTGGCGTCTCTTTCTCTCCAGCGGTTGATTTGCTTTAATGTTGCGTGAAAACGAGAGTTCGTCGTTCGGTGCGGTTTAGAGGGACTGAAGTGTTTGAACTCGGACGTGTTCGGTGTTCCTTGTTCCACCTGCTGAGCCGTGACCGTCCCACACGCAGGTGTTCGGCTCCCGACGGTCCCTCGAGGCCACAGGTGTTTAAATTTAGCCCCCCAGCGGTTGCAACGTGTTTGCAGATCTGTTCGTTCCCCCATGGGCGGAGCCTTAATGAAGACGGAGGCTTCTTTAACCCTTTAACCGCCGCTCCTCTGCTGCAGCGAGACGGCGTCTGAGTGCGACGGGTTCGTAGCGCGAAATATGAATCCGGTGTAACAAAACGGGAACTTCAAAGTCCCGATCAGAAGGGCAACGACTTAAAACGTTTAAAGACAATTCTGTCTCACTTAGGGCTGAACCAAAAAAAACCTTTTTCTCGGACTGAAGAAATGAAATTTGCATTAGAGATTTGCATTATAAGGAAAAAAATGTTTTTCACATTTGATTGTCAAAATTTGTAACAAATATTTTGCCTCTAAAGTGAAGCAGCTGAATTGTGCTTGTTTTCTCAGAACGTTTTAGTTTACGGGGGGTGAATACGCACGAGGCGGTTCTGAAAGTCCACAATGAGGGAACCGGATTAGAAAGGAGGGACCCTGTCGGATCCAGGCAATCCGAGTCGTTCCCATGTTAGAAAGAAAAAGATAATTATTTAGTTTTACTCCAAGAATCAAAGAGTTGCACCGAGTTTGTTCCTCTTTGAGAGGAAGAGGAGGAACGCTAATCTGTCCCGGAGTCGCCCTGGTCGTCCAGAGCAGGTAATCCACCAGGCTGCTGCTCTAGTGGGAGACGATTGGCTCCCGTCCCGTCCAATGAGCTCTCTGCCAGAGGCGGGTCCTGTCTTGGTTTGCTGACGTTGGCCCCGCCTCCCAGACGGCGCGGATTAACGGCTTCATTCGGAAATTCTGCTTCTATAATCCTGCTTGGAAAATCCCATTTCTTAATCATTGGGCATGTGGTGGGAAAACAGCAGCCATTACCCAGAATGCATCTGCAGGATAGGATTTCTGATGGAAGCAGCAGAAAATTAGACAAAATCTTTTATTTCTTTTCTGTTTTCTGCTGTAAATTAGTGATTAGTGATTAGTGGTCGGCCATGTTTGACCCACATTCCCTTAAAGTCTCCGTCTCTGGACGCCTGATTCGGACGCTCCTCCGTCTCTGGACGCCTGATTCGGACGCTCCTCCGTCTCTGGACGCCTGATTCAGACGCTCCTTCCTCACTGAACAGTTTCTGTCTTTCCCTCTTTTCATCCGTGGCTCTTCTTCATTTCTCTTTCCTTCTCTCCTCATCCTCATCTCCCCCTCCAGTCGTCTGCGTCTGTTTCCGTCTCTTAACTCCTGTCCACTGGGTGTGTCTCTCAGGTGGGGACACCTCCTCGTCCTCCACCGGCAGCGCCTCTCCGGTGCCCAACAGCTATGATTCTGTGGAAGGGGGCAGCTATCCAGGTCTGAGCTCAGCTTTGCATGTAAATGTTTCCCGTCGCCTAGCAACAAGCGGCGTGATTGTCTTTTGAATCCTCTGTCCCACCCAGACGCCGTGCCGCCTCCCAGCACTACGGCCAACCGGACCGGGTCCTACGGTAGCTACGGTTACCCCAGCATGCCGCCAGCCTATCAGCAGGGGCCGGCCCACACTGACCCCGCCCCTTCCGTTGACCCCTACAGCCAGCCGGGCTACAATCAGTTCTCCCAGGTGAGGCCTGCGTCACCTTGTTTGGACATTTGTCCACTCTCGTCCCGTCTCATCGCGTCCCTCCGTCCCCGCAGCCGTTCCCCAACCTGTCCCAGCTCTCCGCGGCCCTGGGGGGGGTGAGCGGGGTTCCGGAGCTGGAGGTGGAGGCGCTGAGGCCGGTCAACCTGCTGCAGGAGAGGAACCTGTTGCCCCCCAGGCCCCTGGAAGCCCCCGAACCCAATCTCAGCCCGGGACTCAAGAAGGTCAACTGCAGCCCGCAGTGAGTGACCTTTACCGTTTCTGGACGGCACGTCCCACGTGGGGCAGATGTCCCAAGCCGTGTCTCTGAACTCCACCAGGACATTCAGGTGCACCCTGTCCAGCGTCCCCCAGACCCAGGCCCTACTCAACAAGGCCAAGCTGCCCCTGGGCCTCCTGCTGCACCCCTTCAGAGACCTGCAGGTAGGAAGCCGCTCCGGATCACGTTGATGCACGCCGGGCGTTTATAGAAGCGTTACCGGCCGGGGATGTGAACTGATGCCACGCCGGGAACACCACGGCAGCCGGGCGGGGGGGGGGGCGGCGGTTTGGACGCTCCCCAGAACAAAGCCCGTCTTTGAGTTGAGCTGAGGAATGTTTAGGACGCCCCCGGCTTGATGCCTCAGCCCCCCCCCCGGCTTGACGTACCCGCTCCGCTCCTCTTCCTCCTCCTTCCTCGCTGCAGCAGCTCCCGGTGATCACGTCCAGCACCATCGTGCGCTGCCGCTCCTGCCGCACCTACATCAATCCGTTCGTCACCTTCCTGGACCAGCGCAGGTGGAAGTGTAACCTCTGCTACCGGGTCAACGATGGTGAGAGCCCCCCCCCCCCCCCGCGGGCTCACGCTGGCTCAGGGAGTCTTCCTGCTGATCCTGTGCCCCTCCCCCCCTTCCCCGTTCAGTTCCGGATGAGTTTATGTACAACCCGGTCACGAGGTCGTACGGCGAGCCCCACAAGAGGCCGGAGGTTCAGAACGCCACCGTGGAGTTCATCGCTTCTTCGGACTACATGGTGAGCCGCCCGCTACGTGTAGCGTTGCTGCTCGCCCACTGGGGGGCAGTGGAGCCTTTACGCTGCTGTGTTTGTTCCTCCAGCTGCGCCCCCCCCAGCCCTCGGCCTACCTCTTTGTCCTGGACGTGTCTCACAACGCCGTGGAGTCGGGCTACCTGAGGCACTTCTGTGACTCGCTGCTGGAGAACATGGATAAGTGAGCGCCGCCGCCGCCGCCGCCGCTCGCCTGAGTCGTGCTCGGGCGACGGCCGTGCTTCCACCTGAGCTGTTTCCTGCTTCAGGTTGCCGGGGGATACGCGCACCAGGGTGGGCTTCCTCACCTTTGACAGCACCATCCACTTCTACAACCTGCAGGAGGGACTGTCCCAGCCGCAGATGCTGGTGGTGTCGGACATCGACGGTACGGCGACTCGCCGAAGTCGATCAGAATTCACGCTAACCTTCGATTTGGGAAGTCTTAGGAATATTGTTTATTCTCTTCCCAGACATCTTCATCCCGTCTCACGACAGTCTCGTGGTGAATCTAAAGGAAAGCAAGGAGGTAAACGGACCTTCCTCAGCGCGGGTCCTTCCGCAGGCCCCCGTTTCCGCCCCCGTTTTGGCCCCCATTTCCACCCCCGTTTCTTCCTCCAGCTGGTGAAGGACCTGCTGACGTCGCTGCCAGCCATGTTCAGCCAGAGCAGAGAGACGCACAGCGCCCTCGGCCCGGCGCTGCAGGCCGCCCTCAAGCTGATGTCGCCCACGGGGGGGCGCGTCACCGTGCTCCAGACCCAGCTGCCGACGCTGGGCGCCGGGGCGCTGCAGTCGAGGGAAGACCCCAACCAGCGCACGTGCACGAAGGCGAGAGCGCGGCCGCGTGTTCCTCTTTCTGTCTGCAGGTTCTGGTCTTTGGATCCACGACGGCTGCTCGGCCGTAACCGGGTTTCCCCGAACCCGAAACTGTGAATCCGTTCTTTGATCCGAGTGAAGCTGCCGAGAAGCTCCGGCGGCGACGCCCAAAAGCCCGGAGCAGGAACAGATGTTCTCCTGGAACGTCTCTGCTTCTGGGTTTCCGTGCTTTTCAGAGTGAAGGAAAATATCCTCCTGATCAATCCAGGAATTATTTCCTGCTCGGCATTCATTGGGCAGGAAAACGAGACGAGTGTGCTCCATGATGATGATGATGATGATGATGATGATGATGATGATGATGATGATGATTTCCTTTGTTCATTGACGTCCCAGGAAGTGCAGCACCTCGGCCCGGCCACGGACTTCTACAAGAAGCTGTCCCTGGACTGCTCGGGGCAGCAGGTCGGGGTCGACCTTTTCCTGCTCAGCTCTCAGTACGCCGACCTCGCCTCGCTGGGTAAGAACGCCGGCGTTCCCGTGCTCAGCGTTCCTCCTGGATCTTACTTGGAGACTTCTCGCGTATGCCTTCTGCGTTCTCCCCTCCTCTTCTTCAGCGTGCATCTCCAGGTTTTCGGCCGGCAGCGTCTTCTTCTATCCCTCCTTCCATCACGTCCACAACCCGGCGCAGCTGGAGAAGTTCCAGAGCGACCTGAAGCGCTACCTCGGCAGGAAGATCGGCTTCGAGGCGGTCATGAGGATACGATGCACCAAAGGTAGCGGGCGTTGCCTCGGGGCGAGGGCGCCCTGCTCACCCCCCCCTCACCCCCCCTCACCCCCCCCTGCCTCCGCTCAGGTCTGTCCATCCACACCTTCCACGGTAACTTCTTCGTCCGCTCCACCGACCTGCTGTCGCTGGCCAACGTGAACCCGGACTCCGCCTTTGCCGTCCAGATGTCCATCGAGGACACTCTGGCGGACTCGTCTCTGGCGTGCTTCCAGGCCGCGCTGCTCTACACCTCCAGCAAAGGTACGCAAACACGGGGACCGTTAACCCCTCGCCTGCTGGGGCCGGTCTGATTCAACGTTTAGCGGTTCTCCTTGTCTCTCGTTTGTCCTGCCCCCCCCCCCTTCAGGGAAAAGAAGAATCCGGGTCCACACTCTGTGTCTGCCGGTCGTCAGCCAGCTGAGCGACGTCTACGCTGGCGCTGATGTTCAGGCCATCACTTGTCTGCTCGCCAACATGGGTGCGTCCTGGAATCAGCTCGGGGCGCAGCGACGCTTTCCGCCTCGTCCTCGAGGGGCGCCGTTCACCGCTTTCCGCTCTGCTTCTTCAGCAATCGACCGGTCGGTGTCGTCCAACCTGTCGGACGCTCGGGACGCCCTGGTGAACGCGGCGGTGGACATGGTCGGCGCCTACAGGAGCAACGTGTCCAACCTGCAGCAGTCCGGCCTCGTGGTCCCGGCCGCCATGCGCCTCTTTCCCGTTTACATCCTCGCGCTGCTCAAACAGGTTCGACCATAATTAGAACGGCCAGTCCTCCTCCTCTTCCTCCTCCTCTTCCTCACTGTTACGCCATTTAAAGGTGTTCTGTCATCTAACTAACAAACGCCGTTCAGCGGCCGCCTTCATCCAGCCAGGACTAGCTCCTATGCACCCGGGGGGTGGGGGGGTGGGGGTGGGGGGGGGCACACCTGCTCAACTCGTCAGAATTGTGACATCACCGTCTGACTTGAGTCTGTTTGCAGTTCTCTTAAAGACGCAGTGCACCCAAAAGGAAAACCGTCACCAAATAATCGAGTCACGGAAACCTCCGGAGCTTCATAGCGAAACACGATCCTGATTCCAGTCGATCCGGGAGACAAAGATCGTGTTTCTGGATCATTCATTCACGCTTCTGAGCTCGAAATGCTAGCAGACATACACTTTTTGCTACATTTCTACTTAAGACTTGTGTTTCAAACCATCTCGTGTCACGTGGCGGTCGAGCGGCGTCCCGCCCGGCGGCGGCGGCGAAGCCGACAAACCGCTGCGACGTCATCAAAGGACGAAAACATTTTCGTCTCTCTCCAGAGAGCGCTGCGGACCGGCACCAGCACGCGGCTGGACGAGCGCGTCTTCGCCATGTGTGAGTTCAAGATGCAGCCGTTGCAGCAGGTGATGCGGATGGTCCACCCGGACCTGTACCGGCTGGACAACATGTCTGACAAGGTAGGACGCGGACGGGACCGGACCCGGTTGGGCTTCACGGGTCAGGAATTCAATGTAAGCGGTTAAAACGCAAGCTGTCAACATTGCGTCGTCTGCGTCACACCTGCAGGGGGCGCTGCACCTGAACGACGCGGTGGTTCCCCAGCCGCCGCTCCTCCGCCTGTCCGCCGAGACGCTGAGCAGGGATGGCGCCTTCCTCCTGGACTCTGGACACGTAAGCGTTCACCTTCTTTACTCAGAACTCTGCAGGGTTTCTCTTCTGTTGCCTCTAATCTGGTTTATTTTAAGAAACAGAAGCTTAATTGTAGCATAATTTAAATTAAGGACTTTTTACTCTCCAAACAATCGTAGAATCCAGAAAGGAAAGCATTTTAGGGAGTTAATTGAAAATAGTTTATATAATAGTAAATATCTTGGCGTGTCTTAGATGTGAACACACACACCTAAACACACACACACGTTTTAATATCAATATAAAGTAATATGAGAATCGTTCTTCACTCCGCCTTGAACAACATGCAGCTCCTAATCGGCTTCCGGATGTTTCTGAGGCTTTTAAGTCACGCCTGAATAATTCAGGACTCTGCATCGATGTCTCCGTCTCCGTCTCTGCAGGTGTTTTATCTGTGGATCGGTGGATGCTGCAGTGAGACGTTTGTCCGGGACGTTCTGGGCTGCCCCAACTACGCTTCAGTCCCCCCCGACATGGTCCGTAAGATGACCTCCGACACACAACCGCGTTTTTAGAATGCCATGTCTGTCGTTTCAAAGCGTGAACGTGAGCGGTTCTGGGTGGGGAAGCTGCGAAGCAGAACGAGCCGCCGCTATCCCGTCTGAAACGCGTTCCCCTTCTCCTCTCTTTCCTTTCATAAGAGTCACATTCCCGAGTTGGAGACTCCTCTTTCCGAGCGAGTGCGAGCGTTCCTGGACTGGCTGCAGGAAAACAGAGCCTTCAGCTCCGTGATCCACGTCGTCAAGTAAGCGTCTGGATTAGCATCCGACTTCTCGTGTGCTTAGGGAGGATTGCTTCATCCTAAACGTTCTTGCTGAACCATTGATCATGAGCTCCTGAACGGGTTGATCTTATTTTGAAAGGGAGAGGCGGACAGGAAATGGAGCGAGGCAGGAACGGCGTTTTTGAATACGAGCTGTTTCGGTTTATGTATCTTATGACTAAATGATCCGCCCACAAACAGGGCGGGGCCGGTTTCACGTTAAACTGGAATCCGGGTCTCGGTTGGCAGGAAAATATTTCCGGTTAAACGTCTAGAAAGCAGGAAGGTGCGACGCTGAAGGCGTCCACAGGGGACGCATTGTTTCCCGCTTCCTGTCTGCTCCTTTGTTGCCCAACCACATGTTTACGGCACACGTTGGATGCGGAGGACGGAAGTCGTTTGAAACATCCGGCTCCTCCTGAAACGTCTTTTTCCTCTTCCTCCTCCAGGGAGGATGCTTCAGCTCGAAGCGCTTTCTCCCAGCACCTGGTGGAGGATCGGTCGGAGTCGGCGTCTTCCTACCACGACTTCCTGCAACACATTCAGCAGCAGGTGTCCAAGTAGGCCCCCCCGTCACACAGAGACAACCGCCACACGCTAGATTCACACGGGACTATCGGGCCTCGCGGTGTGACGACGAGCACCGGCCAATGGCGGCCGGCCGGCGGTGCTTCGGACCAGTTTTAGCGATGTGGGTCGGATCGGATCCGCTCGGATTCGATTTTTTGTGATCCGCACGCGTAGCTAGCGCTGTTTTCTTTGCTTTTCCTTTGTATTTATTTCCCTTCCTAACTCCTCGGTGTCATTTTTGAGACGATTTTAAATCCGTCGGACGCCAGAAGCCGCCGTCCCTTCTCGTCTTTTTTTTTTTCCATCATGTCTTCGCTTGAGCGGCTTGTGGACGGCCGTCTGTGGAACAGAGCGATAACGGGACGGCGGTTGGATGGCGAGCGCCGTCTCCGCCCCTGATGGGACTCCGCCCTGCCCACTGTGTGATCAGATCAAACTTCAAACTCACTTTCATTTGTTTAACTTTGTAACTCCCGAAGAGTCTTTTATGTGTGTGAACCGGCTTGTTAAATAAAGAAATAAAACCACGACCGTCGTTTGTTTCATGTGGCGAGCCCATTCTCAACGTCTCCTTTTGAAAGTAAAAGCGCGGTGCAGGATAAAAAAATCGTGTTTTATGAACGTTTTAGTTTTAAAAATGACGTTTGTTTGTTTCTCTAAGCTTCAGATCTGATTCGTTCAGTGAACTCTTTTATTTCACCCGACAGACAAAGTGTTCTCCGTTTTTCATCACGTGGCTTCGGTGGAATACTCCTGCATCATCTGCAAAGAAAATATCCAACAGAATGTTCATTTGGCAGTCGGCTGAGTCCCCCCTCCCCCCTCCCACGTCGTCACAGTTGCGGCTCCCGTCTCGTGCACTCGGAGCTTATCTGTCTCTGGTCTGTGGGAGTTTCCGTGAGACTGTCCACTCTCCTGTCCCCGAACAATGGGGCATTGTTACGCCGGAAACACTCCAGATAGTCTCTCGCAGCCGTGACGCAGAATAAACGTCTTTTTTGTCGTCGTCGTTGGGATTAACTATTTCGGTTTGGGGCTCAGAGAAGGACTTCGTGCACCTCGTTCTTACCCTTCCGTGTTTGCGTGTTTTGTTTCCTGCAGGTTTATCGTTGTGTTCGTGACGTGTGGCTCCGGAGTTTGGCCGCCCCGCGACCTAAACGATAAAAGCCCCGCCTCGTATCACCTGTCTGCCGGACGGTCTTCCGCGCTTTGGTCTCTCTGCGCGTCCGTTTGTCACCAGGACGCTCTGAGAGGAGCAAACACTGATGTTTGTTCAGCTTTGCTGCAGCTCGATTCAGCCGTCCGCCTCCTGGTGGAGCCTTTCAGCTGTCGGGAGGAAGAAAAGGAGAGTTTATTATGATGGACGTTCCTCCTCAGACGTGTCCTCAACTTGACCCGCAGGTAGCGCGACTCAGCCGGGGAGTTTCGTTGAGGAGGCCTTGCTTCCATTTCCTCCGGGTTGCATGAGCGGATCTAAAAGGAGGGAAACCCTTCCTGCAAACGCGGCTTTAACACTTCCTGTTTGGCTCTTTCAGTCTTTGGGGGTCGCCTCGTTGACCTTTCTCCGGCCCTTCAGAACTCACAAATGTCCCGGTCCTGTCCTGACACGATAAGAAGAATCTCGCGAGCCTCTTTTGTCTCAATCGGCGGTCCCACAAAGACGGCAGCCCCCTTACTTGTTCATTCGCCGATGGGCTGCCGTTGCATCCGGCAGACTCTTCATCTCGTCCCGTTCTGGCCGGAGGTTAAAGGTCACGGGTTGGTGTCTTCATCCGTCTTATCCAGGAGACGCAAACACTCGCTGCGATTGTCTATTTCTAACACGCCTCCGGTAAAAGGAATCCATCGACCCGCCGTCTCCGTCGCGTCTCTGATTGTTTCTGTCAACTTTAGGAACGCCTGTTACCAAAATAAAAGCCTCCCGAGGGAAACGCTTTTATTCTTCGCATCAAGGAGGAAAGGTGAGATCCTGTATTAGATTTAGTTCTAATTTAAAGTTGATTTTCATTTCTAAGAATTGACACAAAGGAATTCACACTTTCCAGAAGGTAACAAGATAAAACTGTTTTCACATCTGATCGTCTTCATCATCACATTCCTCACCGGTTGTCTCTATTTGTACTTTTTATTCTCTAAATCTTTCATCTGAAAGTTAAACTAAATCACTTTTTATGCAGATTTCAGGATTTTAGGCCGTTTTCAACACATCTGGATGCTGAAGGGTTTTGGAAAAGATAAAAATGCATCAATTAAAGGGTTTGAATAAGAATTTTCAAATTTAAGACCCCCCCCCCCCCCCCCCAAAGGGTGATGGATAGTTTAAACGTGGATTATACGATCAAATTATGGGTTTCAGTGCTGAAAATTTACATTTTTTAAATTTCCAAAAATCAACTCCTGTAAGGGAGTTTTGAATTTCTGAAATTTTCTGATAAAAATGTCCAGGGATAAATCATTTCCAAAAACCCCGGGCTGCTTGGGGGGGCGGGGGCGTCACTGTTGACAGTAGTAAAACCACCACGCACACTCCAGCGGATCCACCAGTGAGCGCGCTCCTCCGCCCACGCGCCCCGCCGCACGCACGCACGCACGCACGCACGCACGCCTCCCAGCCGCTCCTTGCGCAGAGGCAGCGCGTCAAGCCGAGCTGTTGGACCTGGGCGATGGCTGCGGAGCCGCGGGGACCCCCGAGCCTGTCGGAGGAGCAGCTGAAGGTCCTGGAGGAGAGTTTCGTTAAGTTCGGGAGGCATCCCAGTGACGTGGATCTCATGCTGATCGCGGCGGAGTGCAGGCTGTCGGAGGAGGAGACGGAGGTGCGTAAAGTTTGATTCGTTCATGTTTCTGAAGGACTTTAAAAAGCGAGAGAGGATTTCATTCACCATCAATCCGGTTGGAGGGAATAAATAATACATTTTAAGTTTACATAAATGCAGGACTAATCTAATCTAATCTGTAATCTCAGACTCAGTTTATGATTGTTTGTGGAAACCGGACTGTAAATCTGTCACGTGACACCTGGGGGGGGGTTGTTTGTTTGTTTGTTCTCCAATGGGGAGGGCGTGGCCGTTTCTCCAGACCGCTGTGATTGGTGATATAATGTTTGTGGGCGGCGCCCTGAATATTCTGGAAGCAGTGACCTGTAACCTTCCATTTTAAATATAAGACGTGGATTTATGAATATTTAATTAGCCTTAACGAGACACAAAAACCTTTAAATTTGGTATTTACTTATTTCGAGCCATTTTTTATTTTTTTTATTAATCTGCTTAGAAACTAAAACAAGAAAATGTTCGGATGTTTCTTCAGGAAAATAAAAAAGGATTAAAACAGCAAGAGTCCTAATTAGGAACGAGGCTGTGAGTTTACCCCCCCCCCCCCCCTCTATCCGAGGAATGTCCCGGTTCTGTAAAGTCCCGTCCGGGTCCAGATGTGAGCCGTCAGAGATAAGCAGCACCTTCAGCAGCATTCCGGAACAGCTCCCGGCGTTCCATCCTCCTTCACCTGGGAACCTTCAGGATCTGGCAGGAGAACCGGTGGCGTGACCCCCCCCCCCCCCGCCCCCCTTTCGTTTCACCTGTCCACATCTCACGCTCATAGCTGAGCGGCTCGTCACGGGTTTTCCTGCTGAACTCCACGAACCGGTTCGTCTAGATTCCAGTGTTTGCACAAAAGAGAACGCCGCGATCGTCTACGTTACTCAGGTGTGGCGCCTTGCAGCGTTCCCCCTCTGTGACATCACAGGGGGGGGGAGGGATTCCGGCCAGACGCGTTTCAGGTGATTACAGAACTACGCAGGATTCACTTGATGCTTCATCATCAAAAGGTTCTAAATTGTTGATGTTTTAGTGTTAATATGTTGTAATATTTGTTCCTGACCTCATTCTGGATCAGATCCTCATTCTGGATCAGATCCTCATTCTGGATCAGATCCTCATTCTGGATCAGATCCTCATTCTGGATTAGATCCTCATTCTGGTTCTGATCCAGAATGAGGTCAGGAACAAATATTACATTTTAACATTAAACCCATTTATGGATTAGAACCTCCTGGTTCTGATCCAGATCACCGTGTGGACGGTGGAGATCCAGTTGGGAGTGGGGCGCTGCTGCCCGGTTCCTCTTCATGACTGCTTCCATTCATCGCTTCCAGAGCTGCTGGAACAACCTGGGCGGGGTGAGCTGAGGCTCCGCCCCCTCGCGAAAGGGCCTGCTGATGTTCGTGCTCCTGGCTTCCCTTCCCTTCCCTTCCCTTCCCTTCCCTTTGCTTCCTGCTCCCACTCCCCGGCTCATTTGTCGTGGGCTCCGTCCCCTGTGGACGTTTCCTTTCACGGAACGCCTGATTTGTTTTCCGTCGGGAACATAAAGGCAGGCGGCGAGCCGTTTGAAGGGGGCGTGTTGCGTCATCCATTGTGCGCTCCGGCAGGACGACTAATCGTTCCAGAGCAGCGACTTCAGAACGTCTTTAATACGAGACGTCCCAAACAAAACATTCAAATCAGCCGACTTCCGTTCAAAAACACGGAGTGGAAACCGGCAGATTCCAAAGACTGAACCTCCGAAGCCGCAGGAATGAAAACGGGAACATTTGAGCATTCCCGGGATGAGAGAAGTGAGCTCCGTGAGATGAGTCCAGCTCGAATCGACTTGAGTTTCTCATTTCTCAAATTGCAAATGGGAATCTCATGTGTTCTCAGGGAATGTGGAGACCGCCTCCTCCGGGGCCCCCGTGGCTCCGGGCCGGCACCAACCCCAAACACCCCCCCCCCCCCCCCCCCCCCCTAGCGGAGTCCAACATGATGTCAGCATTGTTTTGAATCCCTTAACAACACCGAGCAGCAAAACAGCGATGGGCCCGGTCACGGGGCGTTGCTTTGAACTGTTGAACTGTTGCTATGGCAGCAGCGTTCTGCGGGATCTGGATCACAGGATCGGGGGGGGGGGGGGGGGGGGGGATGGATGCAGACTTTTGTCTGCCGGGGTCGCCGCCGGGATGAGTCAGCGAAAACATTTACGCGAGCATGGAATATGGCTTTAGGAGAATACTGGGAGCAGCCGGCGCTCCGAATATTCAGGATTTGGTTTGGGAACGCGAGAATCTGCTTTTGTTGGTGTTTGTTTGTTAGCAGGATTACGGAAAAACTGCTGGTGTATAATAATCTGAAGATGGATCTTCATGGAACCCGCTTTAACACCTCTTCCTGTCCCCTTCTTCTCATGGAACCCGCTTTAACACCTCCTCCTGTCCCCTTCTCCTTCATGGAACCCGCTTTAACACCTCCTCCTGTCCCCTTCTCCTTCATGGAACCCGCTTTAACACCTCCTCCTGTCTCCTTCTCCTTCATGGAACCCGCTTTAACACCTCCTCCTGTCTCCTTCTCCTCATGGAACCCGCTTTAACACCTCCTCCTGTCTCCTTCTCCTTCATGGAACCCGCTTTAACACCTCCTCCTGTCCCCTTCTCCTTCATGGAACCCGCTTTAACACCTCCTCCTGTCCCCTTCTCCTCATGGAACCCGCTTTAACACCTCCTCCTGTCCCCTTCTCCTCATGGAACCCGCTTTAACACCTCCTCCTGTCCCCTTCTCCTCATGGAACCCGCTTTAACACCTCCTCCTGTCCCCTTCTCCTCATGGAACCCGCTTTAACACCTCCTCCTGTCCCCTTCTCCTTCATGGAACCCGCTTTAACACCTCCTCCTGTCCCCTTCTCCTTCATGGAACCCGCTTTAACACCTCCTCCTGTCTCCTTCTCCTTCTCTGCCTCCTTCAGAAATGGTTCAAGCAGAGAAACATCCAGTGGAGGCGGGACGAGGGTCTTCCATGCCAAGAGGGCTCGGTGTTCGACTGACGCTGAAGTTCTGACCCGGTTCGGGTTCCCAAACTGGCCCTCCTGCCCCCCTCCTGCAACGACTCCGCCTCTTTTTGTATATCTGTGAAGCTATTTTGACGTACTGTATGGAACGTGAAGGTGTTTGTTTCTTTTTGCCGATATTGTTGCCATGTTTACAGAAATAAACTTATTATACATTAAAATGCGTCTCTGCTTCGGTTTCACAGAAGAAGCAGGGCGGAGTTTAGGAGGGTGTGGCCTGGGTGCGTTTGTTTTCTGTCTGTTTACATGCAGGTCTGTCAGCGGGGAGCGTTGGCCGGATGCCGGGTTGTTTGCGGGAAGCGCTGAGATAACAATGGATGCCGCTGGATGCCGCTGGATGCCGCTGGACGCCGGTGGACGCCGCTGGACGCCGCTGGACGCCGGTGGACGCCGCTGGACGCCGCTGGACGCCGTTGGACACCGCTGGACGCCGGTGGACGCCGCTGGATGCCGTTGGACGCTGCTGGACGCCGTTGGACGCCGTTGGACGCCGTTGGACGCCGCTGGACGCCGTTGGACGCCGCTGGACGCTGATGGATGCCGTTGGACGCCATTGGACGCCACCGGAAGCTGCTGCTGTTGTCCTGAAACCTCTCTCATGCTGGGACATGTCCAGCGCCGTGGACCTGGAGGACATGTGAGTGGACTAATCACGAGCGTTCATTGTGTGGATGTGAGCAGAGACTCAGTTTCACGTCCCAGTTACATCTGGATCCGTTTTTAATTAAAATGTTATTCTAAACATAAAGTAGTTTATGATTAAAATAGCATTATAACATTGGGAAGAAGCTAATTTGTTATTTGTGTGGACAAGAGGGTCACATGTGCCCTCAAAATGTTTGTTAGGTACCTAATATTCGGATTTGTTTGACTTGTCTGTTTATTTGATCATTGTTCTTACTATTAATTAAAAGTTAATAGTTACTACTAGACCGGGTTTTTTTTTTTCAGTCTCCGTCCATGCTATTTTTCATTGTTGCATTTGTAATTTATGAAAGGTCTGCTTTCACACTGTGGTTTCTAACGAGAGGCGAACTTTCAGAGCAGCGTCAGCTCGTCGATTGGACAAAGCCGGAGGGGAAGTCCCGCCCTCTCCCGTGTTTGTTTTGGTTTGGAGTGCGCCGCCAAATGAGGGAAGTTCATTTAGTTCTGGCTTAAATCATAAATGTTACACAACGTTAGTCGCTTTTAACAAACACAAAGTCGCTTATCCGTAAAGTCTCCGAATGAAACACGTAAAATGCTTCGTGTGTTTTAAGCTAGCTGGTTCGCTTATTTCACTGTCTTTCAAAATGGCCTCAGACAGATCATCCAATCATCATGCCCCGGAGACGCTGATGGGCGGGACAAAGCCCAGCATTTATCCAATCACCGTCCAGTTTCGTCGCTCATGCTTGCCTGTGCTCCGTGGAGCTGCGGGGAGAAGTCGTGTCGGTTCCCGGTGATAAAGTAGCTGATTCTGAACAAAAGATTGAAGTATTATAACGCGTATTTAGTTAATGAGATCTACACACAGCGGTACATATTTCACCACGTTTAGTTTTTTCGGTAACTGAGCTTCCCCTCGGAGCACGTATTGTTAAATGTGGATGATTTATGTACGAAGGACTGTCAACGGAAACAAGACCGGAAGGGCTTTTTGGAAATGCTCCTCTTAGACAGGATGTTTGACTGTACTTGTACTGCAATACATGCTACTGTGTGACTGTACTTGTACTCTAACATTCTATCTAATAAATATATTCATTCATTCAGCAACTTGGAGTGCTCGCTGTACTTCCTCTTCCGGAGACGTACCGCGTAGCGTCACTACGTCACTACGTTGAGATTTCAGACTGCTCGCGGAACTTCCCCCTGGTTAAAAAAAAAACCTCGGGTTTAGATAGAGCTCGGGTTTGGATAGAACTCGGGTTTAGATAAAACTCGGGTTTAGATAAAACTTGGATTTAGATAGAACTCGGGTTAGATACACACATCACACGCTCAGACGGAGTTCTGAAAACTCTACAGCTCAAAAGACCGTTGTGAGAAACGTTCCACTTTGTGTCTGGAGCCATGAAGTTCCAAGTGAATAAAACGGAAAAGACGCGATCTCCAGCCACCTGCCCATGCTCCACATTCCACAAGAGCTGGGACTCGAACCCGGGAGGGGGTGGACTTCTTTGCTTCCCAGGCCAGGGCCCAACCCACTGAGCCACTGACGCACAAATTACTACAGAGCTAAACTTAATGTTAGTGTTTGTTCATTTATTAATTGTAAGTAAAAAACACAAGACAATATACAGTTTTTATTTTTGACATTAGTTAATTCTGTATGAAAATCTTTGACACATTTTTTCTTGGGTTAAATTTGGAACAAATTCAGGAACTTAATTTAAGAAATGAATTGAAGGGAGCACTGATTGATAGATCGGCGTTTTGGCGACGCCCATCGTACCAGGAAAGAGAAATGAGAAACATCCGGCTCAGGATATCAACAGGCTAATCCCAGATTATCCCCTTAATGAGCTGTGGGATCAACCCCCCCCCCCCCCCCCCCCCTCACGCCGGTCCAAACCAAGCCGGATGGATCCGGCTCGGGTC